>NC_143483.1:26066689-26366689 GCF_027475165.1 Benincasa hispida
ATTGATGGAAATTTCTTAGTTAATATTTGTTATATAAATATATAATTTCAAACTTAGCCAAAATATCATCATTTATTGAAAATACCAGCTTACCCTACTCAAAATCTGTCAAAATATCGAAGTTAGCCTCTTTAGAGGTTATTTGATCCAAAATGGGCAGCTGGGTGTTGGGCAGTAGGCAGGGTGGGCGTGGGGCGCTGCACAGGCGTGCGCTGTGCGTTGGGTGTGCGTGCTGGGGATGCGTTGCGTGTTGGTGTAGCAAATTTTTTTGAAATGATACAAAAAAAGATATCTTTGTTCACAACAGAAAAACTTTCTTATGATGAATTCGATAATTGGACTAGCCATCCCTTAGAAGGGATTGTTAAAAGATCATCAATTCCTAATGAAATGGATGTAGCAGTGGCCTGCTGGAACCCCAGAGTCTTTAGTTGATCCAGGATGTGTGATGTATATGCCATTCCAAAGTGATCTATTAATTGGTCCAAGTAATAAATGCCCAAGTTTCCTTTGGGTCCCAATTCCAATACG
Organism: Benincasa hispida; assembly: GCF_027475165.1. Classification (NCBI taxonomy): domain Eukaryota; kingdom Viridiplantae; phylum Streptophyta; class Magnoliopsida; order Cucurbitales; family Cucurbitaceae; genus Benincasa; species Benincasa hispida. Next base: position 26,067,221 of record NC_143483.1, read on the forward strand.
ATCCCCATGTCTCATTAGCCCATACTACCCCTGAAAGAATACCTATGCTTAAAAAGATAAACCCTAGACTAATAATACGATAACTTTTTACCATTCAACTATATACACATTTTTTTTATCTGCAATGTATAGTATACATCAGTGCAGAGCTAGCGGAGCGAAAAGGGTTTTCCATGAGATGGGAAATGAAAACTATTAGCCTCACACGAGGTTAGTGAATAAGTGATTGTCTGATAATGAGCAAGGACTGCCCGTCTTTTTGCTAAACAGGATGTATTGAACTCATCTGAAAAGTCTTCTTTGTAGTTATAATGCCCAAATATCAAGTCGACTCATTTGTATTTATATTAATCATTAGGGGCCTCTTGAATCTTCTATTTACCTATCGCTCAAAAAGGTCCCTATAAGAAGTTAATCGTATATGAGAATATTGATTACATAGAAAAAGGAAAATGGATTCGTATTACATACATAAGAATTGTGTTTTTTACATGCCCCCGGAAATTTCGAGTGGGTGCAAATTCTTCCAATTTATGACCTACCATGCGATTCGTGGCGTGCGCGCTGGGGCTAGCGCACGGGATGGGCGATGCATGTGTGCGGATGGGCTGCTGGCTGGACACAGCGCTGCGTGCGTGCAAGGCTATGCATTCGGCTGCCTCACTCTCTCACCAATGCAACCCTATTTCTTTTGCTCTCAATTTAGCCTAATAACTCAACTTCACTCTCTAAAATGCTCTCAACACACGACTTTGAGGCTGGTATGAATGAATTTCCCTTGCCCAACTCCCCTATTTATAGCCATTTCAAACTCACCCCATGTTGACAACATAACCTCCATTTGTCTAACTTTGAAGCTGCCAACATGAAGTCTACCCAGCCTATCCCTAGACTAGCCTTGAGTTGTTTTCCCTTCAGCTTGCCAGCCAAAAGCCCCTTAGCTGCAAGAAATCTCCTTCACCCACCTCATGCTTGGGTGAACTGCATGAAATCTCCCTTAGCCACCTTCTACTTGAATTTTATGTAATCCACCCTTTGCCACCTAAATCCTTTAAATACCTCATATATTTTCCTACTAAAAAATGTTTTAAGTCTTTTATTCATGACCTTTGGCATTCTCTCTTGAAGTTCTCCATCAATTAGCCTCACTTTTTATCCTTAACGCCTAGCAACTCATCTTTCTTCAAGCTCTATCTTAGCCAACGTATGAGTTGGTTTTCACCAAGGCATAGGGTGGCTCTTCACCTTCAATGCATGGGCTTGCTAAGTGTGCTTGCTCGGCCTACTAGGCATGAACGCATGTGCTTGACCATCAACGCATGGTGTGCTGCCTAGGTGCTTGCACGGTTGGTCGCATGGCATGCTTGGCCACATAGGCACTCTTGGCCGCATGGGCGTGCATTTGGCCTAGTGCATTGACGCATGGTCACTCGGCAGCGCATAAGGTGGCTCGCTCGCTCGACGTATAGACAAGCGCTCATCAACGCATAGGCTGCACGTCCTCCGTCAACGCATGGGCGTGCGCTATCGACGCATAGGCGCACGCTTGGTTGCACTTGTCCTTGCCGCATGGCCTGCGAGCATGGCACATTGCCTGTGCGTTGGGCCTCGACGCATGACTGGCGCGCCTAGCATGCTTTTTCGACGCATGTTTGCTGCCTTATCCATATGGCTCTTGCATGCGTTTGCTTGGTGGTATGCAACCCTTAGCCATTTTTTTCCAAGTTTCCATCCTTCATTTCTCCTTGTGTCCATATATTTTAAGTCCTTCCTAAGAGTTTGGACCCTTGGCCACTTTTCCTTGGAAAATTTGGATGTTTTCCTCCTACTTGATATTTTTCTTCTCTGATTAACTTTAGTTTGGTGTTAGGGTCTTACATTTATGACCCCTTTAAAATAATTTCATCCTCGAAATTAAACGAAACTTAATTTACAGCAGAACTTTTATTTAATAAACGAAACGTCCTCTGGGAGGAACCTCGTATGGGATGGTCAGAGGGCCGACGGGCCTAGCTTTTGAGCCCATGCGCGGAGAGCTATATGCACAAAGGAGACATTGGGAACAAAAGGGAATTCAGCCGAGTAAGTGTTCATGATTAGTATTACTTAACTATCTACCGTGTGTGTAGGTAGATAATAGACTCATTCTAATTAGTTATTAGTTTAGCTATCTACCATGCGTGTAGATAGAGTTGATTATAGACTCATTCAAGGCTGAAGTCCGAATGTAATCTCATATTTATGATATGCTTGTTATTTATGAGTTGAAATAGACTCTAGAAGTTGCTTCCCACTCACTGAGCTTTGTGAAGCTCATCCTTTTCTTTCAAATGTTTTTCTTCCCAGGTAGTGAAAGGTGAAGAGTTCTAGGGTGCTGCTAAGGTCAAGGTCTGCCACATGCCGCAGTTACACTTCCGGAGGATTTTACAGTTATTGGTGTAAACTTTGTAGTGAAGTCTTGGAGTTGTATAAACGTTATATTGTTGTAATAAAATGGGCCTACTTAATCAGTTGTTGTTATCTCTTTGACTTAACGTTTACTAAGTGTAGTAAAGAGGTTCAGTTGGACAATAGGTATCATAAAAGGGTGCTATCTACGGTCCCTCACGCCTCTCCTCGGGTTCAGGAGTGCGGGCTCGAGGTGGGGTGTGACAGTTTTGTTTATGGTAGGACCATAAACAGATTGTTCATTAGAGAATCAGTGAGACTTAAGAAGTTAGATGTAATTACAGGGATAAAACGGTAAGTTGACCAAACTATAATTACAAGCGATTCGTGAAGGGTCGACTTACTATTGATTAATTATATCTGTGGACACAAAAATGTTTCTACATTGCGAAGAGTGCAGTGTGGGTCTTTAGTAGAGTGAGTCATAGTTAATGATGTTGATTAATTAATTTAATTAAAAATTTTAATTAACTAATCTCATATCATTGGAGTTTCTAATTCGTAGGTCCATAAGGTTCCCTTGCTAGCTCACTAAGGGTAAAACAAGAATCATTTATGTTAGATTAATTTGAATTGTTGAAATTAAATAAGGGAATTAATTGTATGATATATAATTAGTATAATGTATATGGATACATTATAATCTAAAATTAATTTTAAATAAAATTCAAAATTATACTTTATTATATAAGAGATAAATATTTGAATAAGATTAAATTATTAATTAATATGAATGAGATTCATATTAAAACTATAGGTTAAATTAATATGAATGAGATCATATTAAAAGTGTAGGTTACATGAGAGATATATATTTGAATAAGATTCAAATATTGATTATGTGAATAAGATTTATGTAGAAATTATGGGTTAAAACAAATATGAATGAGAATCGTATTTAAACTATAGGTTATAAGAGATAGTTATTTTGTATATGATTCAAATATAATTTGTAAATATGTGATATTTAATTTATTTTATTAATTAATTAAATGTTAATGAATTAATTGATAATTTATTTAAGTTATACATTAAATGAGATTATAAATTAAATGAATTTAAATAGATAACTCCCTAAAGTATACAATTTTAAGAGTTTTAACTTCTCCATATAACTTCCACTCTCTCAATGAATGGAAGGTTTTTCTTTGCCATTCTGTAAGAGTTACAGAAAAGAAGAGAAGACAGATATCAAATGTTTTCCTTTCTACACAAAAGGGATCTCTCTCTCTCAAAAAGAACTCTACAGAAAATTCCTCTGTAAAGTTAGTCTTCCCTTCTCCAAATAGTGAGATCCCACCATCTCGATTCTTGCCAGAGAATAGCAAAGATTCGGAGTGGTGGTGTCCTTATTCATGCTTGTTTGTATTTTTGGAAGATGCTTCGAGTTCGAGGTAGAGTTGTTGGCGATAAGAAGTATTCGTGTTGTGGAGAGGATGTCTAAAAAAAAAATCTTCAAAAGTATGTCTTCTTCCTCTAATCAGCATGCTTATGAATGTATATGTTTATCCTGTTTTCTGTATTTTCTCTGTTTTCCAAGTTTTTCAAAAGAATAGTGGGGAAGATCTTGAAATGGTTCACGATGTGTTTTGGAGAAGACAACTGCTAAGGAACAAGATCTTGAAAAGTTCTATAAAGGTATGACTTCAAACCCTCTTATATTAGATGAGCATGCTTTAGTTTTTGCAAAAATTAATGAATTAGAATGCTTATGGATCCTTGTTGCTTCCGCTGCATGTTGATACACTCTTACACATTAGAGGGATCAATGGTACTTAAGGAGTTAGATGTAACTACAGGGGCATAACGGTTATTGGCCCAGCTGTACTTACAAGCGATCTGTGATCACACTGTTGATTGGTTGATATAGACACATAATATATTTGTAGTAAAGAGAGTTCAGCTGTCGGTCTTTAATGGAGTGCCTGACAGTTAATAGATGGTGGATCCCATGGTTAAAGAGTTTAGTTAGTTATTCACATACCGTTGGAGCTTCGAGCTACAGGTCCATAAGGTCCCCTTGGTAGCTCAATGGATTCAAGTTGAGAATCAGTTCTTGGTGTTGATTTGAAGTGTTCAAATTGACAAGAGGTAATTCAATTATATATGATATGATTGGTGTGATGTATGAGATACATCAAGTAGAGGATTAATGTAAATGAGATTTACATTAAGGACCATGAAATAGAAAAAGAATTATAGTTTATATATTTTATGAGATGAAATATTAAAACTATAGGTTATAAATATAGTATGGTAAGTTGGTTATCGTATATATTTATAATAATATTAATTATTGGATAATTATCTCTTTTTTTTTAATAACCAATTGAGTGGGAGGTTATTAGTGGTTTCATGGTAACTGTGAGATAAAAGGAAAAATGTTTTCCTAAATTTAGTTAATAATTAAGAGTTTCTATTCCCGGAAAGATCTCACGCATATGCTGTCAAGTGGATTAGATTCACTAAACAATAGCTGAAGAGAGACTAGATAATCGTGGAGTGACACTACACGATAGTCACTCAGCTGGCCGATAACTAAATGATCACGGAGCTTTTACTAAATGATCGTGGAGCTTTTGCTAAACGATCGCATAGCATTTGTTAAACGATTGGGCATCGTCTATACAATAGACCTTGTCATCTCCCACTTGCTCAATCGTTTACATGATTATTCCTCTGGTCTATTCCTCTAACCAATTCCACACAGAGCCCACACTTCTAGATTCTCACACCGAGAATACCAAGGTAACCATTGTGGTGGTGTCATATTCAACTCGACATAGTCGAGGTTAATTGGAGGCTATTCACTGTGTTCGTTGTCTTGGAGTTCGTTGTGTTCATCATTGCTGTGATCGTGTTGTGTTGCGGTCGTAGTGTTCGAGCATTTGGGTTTGCCATCTTGTTGTGAACAAGCGTCCATGATCAAGGGTGTTGAACATGAGTCTTTAAAGGTATGTTTATTCTATCCCTTGATTTTATAGAAAAGTATGTTGTAAGTTCGTAAGTTGCATGACCGCTTAGTTTCCATTTCTTGACTGTAATTGTTGTTGTTCAAATACGTATGAAATTTGGAACGATCCTTCCACTGCTCATGGAAATCACCATGTTCGATTTCCTTCAGTTATATAAAAGAACTTTTTGCCCTACCTCAAACTCGGCACAATCATCCTGTCATTAAAATCTTTTTCTCTTTGTTTGTAGATCAAAGAATTTTCAAATGATTCTAATATGAGCTCTTCTAATTCCTGAAGTCTAACCTCCTCAACTGCCTCAGAATCCTTGTTGCACTTGTTTACTACCCAATATGCCTTATGCTGAATCTAAAAAAATTTTCCATAGACCATCCTGTAAGGGAGACATCCCAATAGGGGTCTTCAAGGCCATTCTGTAAGCCCAAAAAGCATCGTCAAGTCGAAGGTTTTAATCTTTCCTTCCTAGGTTGACCACTTTCTCCAAAATAGTCTTCACCTCCTTGTTGAACACCTCTACCTGGCCATTCATCTGAGGGTGGTACGGGGTGGCAATACGATGCTGTATACTGTATCTTTTCAATAAGGAAGCAATGACTCAATTGTAGAAATGTGATCCTTGGTCGCTGATGATTGCTTTAGGGAAGCCAAATCTGTTGGACCGATACAAGCACGCAATGAAAGATATCAGGATCCATAAGTATTCTAATTGATTAATTTTGGCAGAAAAGAAACATGCTAAACAGAGTTTAATGGGTTTCAAGAACATACCTTGGCCGAACCATTGAAATCTTAATTACCAGCTGCAAAATCTTCCAAATCCTTGTGTAGACCACCACAAGATCTTCTCTACTATCCTCTTGGTACTCTAGATTAAGTCGTGGGACTCAAAATAAGCTGGAATCAGAGGGAATATGGAGAAAGCTCACTGAACCAACCTATTGAATAACACCTTCTTCATCTGATTTTTTCAGCAAAAATTCAATCAGATCATCAATCACAACTTCACTCCAACCTCTTCAATATATTGCAGACTATCATGCAAAGAGATGTGCTGCATGGGATGCAACTCATGCTTGGAGTAAATCAAGGAAGAGGTGGGTTTCTTTATGAGCTACTATTGAAGATGAAGATAGAAAAAACATTTTTTTCCTTTTTGTGTTATTTCTATTTCCAAAATTCAAATTGATTTAAAAATCATATTTTATTTCTAAAATCAAAATTTATTAATTTTACAAATTAATTTCATAAATTAATTTTCTAATAAAATTAATACATAATTATTTAAATAATTCTAATTAATTTAATATCCAATATTAAATTAAGTTTTACACAAATTCATCTTCATATATTTAAATCATATTTAAATATATTTTCTCCAATTCCGTTTGATTCTAATTTGAACGTTTCAAATTAACTTATCACGCTATTCTAGAGCTAATTCATTTATGAGCTAGTAGGGGGACCTCGTGAACCTACAGATCATGGGCTCCAACGATCCGAAATTAATCGGCTAAATTCATTAGACCGATCTAACCCCATTTGTTAACTATTGGGTCACTCCACTAAAGCTCATAGTTGAACTCCCCTCACTGTAGATATATTATGTCTACTCGATATAACCATGATTAGTAAGTTAATACTTCACAGGTTGTTCGTAATAATGGCTGGGTCAAATCTCTGTTTTACCCCCGAGATTACCTCTTTTTCCTTAAGTTCCCATTGATCCCCTAATGAATAATTGTTTTGTGATCCAATCAACAAAATTGAGTCTCTCTCATGCCAAATGAGAGGGCGGGATCCCCTGTTCAAGCCCCAGAATTAGCACTTAAGGGAACAACCTCTCTATTATCCCTAAAGCGGGTAGGAGTGAATTCCCTCTTGCACCCTATGTCCCCAGCTATCTATCCGGTGTTACCCCTGAAATGGGAGTCTTATTGAGCCGGCGCTATTGAGCCAACCCTCACCTATACAAATTTAAGAGCAATCCCGAATAAACAGGAGTTCATAGTTAGCTCAGGATTAAGGTCAAGTTACCTAGGTCATCACTTTGAAATAGTTAGTCTTAAACAATAAACAATGTTATAAAGTAAAAATGACTCATTTTGTGGTCCGATCTTGTACAAACCCTTTTGCACAAGGACACCCCCACTTCTCATGTCCAACATGAACGAATTAGGATCACTTCGTTTGTAGTACTTTACAACTCCTTGTAACAACTACAGAGCAAGCCGCATCCGAATAAGGTACCCAACCTCATTCATATACTATAGATCATTTTGACTATTTACTCGAACCTGATCCACCTTTATGTCTCCACATAAAGTTCAAGTACTCATCCAATAGTCAAGGGACTTTTAGGTTTATTGGATTTCTATTCAAGCAATATATCTATTCAATAACACTTTTATTGAATTTTCAGAATAAGTTCGATTGTTTACATACCACAAGTTTTAGGACATAAAACCCAACAAAATCTGCATAAAATCGACTTCAAGAACCCTGCAACAACTTTAGCATCATCAGTATTAGTGGCTTTTGCTTCCACCTATTTTGAAACATAGTCCACTGCCAAAGAATATACTTAAACCCACAAGATGAAGGAAACGGTCCCATAAAATCTATTTCCAATACATCAAATATCTCACATAAAAGAATAGGGACTTATGACATTTCATTCCTATGGGATAAACCTTCTGACATTTGACAACGTTCACAAGTCTTACAAAGAAAATATGCATCCTTAAACAAAATATCCCAATATAAACCAAAATTTAAGACTTTTTTACCAGTTCTTTTGGGATTAAAGTGGCCACCACATGCATGCTTATGATAAAATTCTAGAACATGCATGATTAAGTACCCGATCATTAAGGACACTCCTTCTAACAACCAGATCAGCACATAATTTCCACAAGTAAGGCTCTTTCCAAACACAATATTTTGAATCACTTTTTAATTTATCACGTCTATGCTTGTTCATTCTATAAGGGAACTCAACAGTGGTCAAATAATTAATGAGGTCAGTATACCAAAGAGTCATAGAAATACCGTCTGCCTGCATCAGTGTATGGTCAGGGAAGTATCCTTCAGAATTGAGACAACCATCATCAGCTACAAGCCTGCTCAAGTGATCGGCGATGGTATTCTCATATCCCCTTCTGTCTTCAAGCTTTAGGTTAAACTGCTGGAGGAGAAAAACTCACTTCAACAATCTGGTCTTGGACTTCTTCTTAGACATGAGATAGCGCAAAGCTGCATGATCAGAAAAAAATAACTACTTCAGCGAAATTTTTCAAGAGCAAAGACAACAACTAAAAACTCTTTTTCTGTCGTGGTATAACTGCACTGAGCCAGATTGAGGGTCTTCGAAGTGTAGTAGATCACGTGATGTTTCTTATCAATCTGCTGTCCCAAAATTGCTCCTACAACATGATCACTCGCATTGCACATAATTCCAAAGGGAAGATCCCAACGAGAAGCCTGAATAACCAGAGCACATGACAAGGCGTCTTTCAGCACGTCAAAGCTTTCCTTGCATTCATCATTAAACTCGAAAGCCACATCCTTTTGAAGAAGAGAGGTCATTGGTTGAGCAATTTTGCTAAAATCTTTGATAAACCTACGATAAAAATCTACATGCCCAAGAAAAGATCGAACCTCCCTCACGTTTGTGGGGTAAGAAAGCTTAGCAAGAACAACAATCTTAGTAGGATCTACCTCAATACCATGCTTAGAAACAATGTGTCCTAAGACAATTCCATACGAGGCCATAAAATGACATTTTTCAAATTAAGCACAAGATTAGACTCAATACATCTCTCTAGCACCCTACACAAGTTTGACAAACGATCATGAAATGAGTCTCCATATACATTGAAATCATCCATTAATACCTCCATGCAATTTTGTATGAACTAAGAAAAAACACTCATCATGCAGCGTTGGAAAGTGCCCAGAGCGTTACAGAGTCCAAACGACATCCTTTTGAAAGCAAAGGTGCCATAGAGACATGTAAAGGTTTTCTTCTATTGGTTTTCCTAGTTGATCAGGATCTGATAGAACCCCTAAAAACCATAAAAAAAAAAAAAAAAAAAAATAGAAGAAAGGATTTTCAGGTAACCTTTCAAGCATCTGATCTATAAATGGGATGGCAAAGTGGTCATTTCTAGTGACAACATTTAATTTCCTAAAATCAATACACATTAACCACCCATTTTCAATCCTAACAGGAATTAAACTACCCTCATCATTCTTAACCACAGTAACATCTATTTTCTTAGGCACTACATGTATGGAATTGACCCATTCACTATTAGCAATAGGGTAGATGATACCTACATCAAGGAGTTTGAGGACCTCCTTCATCAGTCCTCTTTTAGAATAGGGTTCAAATGTCGTTGGGGTTGTTGACAAGGCTTAGCTCCATCTTCAAGAGAAATCCTATGCATGCACACAACAGGGCTAATACATTTAATGTCGGCTAACGTCCACCCAATGGCCAGCTTGTACTTTTGCAAGACTTTTACTAAATACTCATCTTGCTCAGCAGCTGATAACTTGTAGAAATACAAGTTATTTATATTGTTTTATTTAGATATTGCGGCTAAAAGAAAGAAAAGTTGCGTCGATAGTATAGAAATTGGCTAAAAAATGTGAAAATTATAAAATGTCGTTAATACACCCACTAATACCATTGCGATAGTAGAATAGAGTGTTTCAATTTCTATTTTGAAGGAAATCAGTCACCGCATGCGTTAATGGCTCAAAAATAAAAGAAACAACGCATCTATGTCGCATTGTGCCCATAATTCAGGAATGAGAGATGATCAACGCAATGACGGCGCATGCGACAACCGATTAAGAGCTTAACGATCAACGTAATTTCAACAGCATGTGGTAATAAAAAACAACACCGCATGCGGCGATCGATCGAAGATGTAAAGAACAACGCATTTTTTGAGGATTCTAACAAATGTACAACTTTCAGTTGTGCATTTCTGGCGGGTTGATTGCGTAATAGAAGGAATATTCACTCTGCCATTTCAGGAACTACCATAACCATAAAGTGGGGACCACAAAGTCAATGAGCCAAGCTTCGCCTATAAATAGCTATTGCAAATTCACTGAAAAATATACTTGAATACATAGAGACGTGTATATACTAATCTGAGAGAGAGACTGATCTGAAGCGATTTCTAGAGTAGATTCGGGATAATCAAGAGACAAGGCCGAGAGGTGAGTCTCCGAGCAAGGAATTCTTCCAATCCTCACCATTGAAGCTCTGTACGAAGGTCATTTCTACCAGAAGAGCAAGCCTAAGAAGGAAGCTCTCCTCTCCATTACCTCCACACACCAGCAAGCAAAACCTCTGTCTAGGAACTATGTCAAGACGTTGACACTTTTCTGTATTTGTTTCTAATCTCTTTTTCATCATCTGTATTCATCTTCTTAATCTTTCATTCACACCATGTATCGAACGCTTAATCTTAGTATTAATTGTTATGATCATTACCATTATCATCTCTCTGTTTATTTTCGTTCATCCATAATCCACTTTCTTCATGATGTTTTCCTAATTCCCTAGGTAATTAGCAAGAATTAAGCAAGTAAATTAATTTGTGTTAAGAAAATAATTAAGTTTAGCTAAAGCATGCTGGATGGCATCTTCACTTGTGAGAGCAGAAGTGAAGATGTTATTTCGCCTATCGAGAGAGGGTTGGAATTAGGCGTTAACTAAAGCGAGAAGTACTTCCAGAGATGGAAGCAACCTTGCGTTCATCACGTTCATCCCTGTTTCACTACAGAGACATGGGAATGCGCCCGATCACCGAGAGGTGTACGCCAAGGGAAAGCAAATCCTTAGGTGTCTCAAGTGAGATCAACTCGCCTGAATCATCCTCGTCATTATTATAGGTGTCTCAAATTATATCTTACTCAAGACAATCAAACACGTCAATCTGGCACAAAGACTACACATGCCCAATGGTGGGAGATCTCATAGCATAAAAAATATTAAATTTAACTACTTCACCATCAAACTCAACAAACAAAGTACCTTTATCCATATCGATCTTGGTCTTGGCCATTTCGATGAAAGGTTGACCAAGCAAGATTGATGCAGATGAAATAGACGTAGGTTCTTCTATCTTAAGAATACAAAAATCAGCAGGAAAAAGGAGATCATTAACCTGAACTAGGACATCCTCTATGATTCCTAACGTGTGAATAAAAGACCTATAAGCTAATTGAATTACAACACCAGTTTCAGTCAGGTCTTTCAATTTTAGTTCTTGGTATATTAAGTATGGCATAACATATGGATGCACCAAGATCTAACATAGCTCTCTCAATTTTCTTTTTACCAATCGCATAAGGGAGAGAAAACATATCTAGATTCTTTTCTTTTTCAGATGAATTCTTAGAAGGATCGCATACACAAGCTAACTTACCACCATCCTCTCTTTTTATTTCGCTTGCCTCTTCCTCGTGCATAGTTCCTTAAGGAACTTAGCATACTTCGGGATCTACTTAATGACATCGAGGAGAGGAATGTTGAATTCTACCCTTATGAACATCTTCAATAGCTCCTTATCCTTGTCTCCCATGAGCTGCTTTGGCCTTTCAAGCCTGGAAGGAAAAGGTGCTTTAGGCACATAAGCATTTAATGGGAGAAGAGAGTTAGAGAATATTGATATTGCCTTTTTCTTTTCTTGTGGTGTGATTGTAGGATTTGGAGAAGTGGTCCCTTGTTTCTTCAATCCTGGCTTTTCCATAGTTTCTGTAGGTGGCTTCAACTCCTTACCACTCCTGAGCGTTATTGCACTTACATTCTCCTTGGGATTCTATTCTAGCTGAGATGGGAGTTTCCTAGACTATCTCTTCAACTTGCTCATCGAAGTGGCTAGTTGAGAGACTTGGGTCCCCAAAGCATCAATGGTATTCTTTGTGTCCTGCTGAAATTTAAAAGAGTGGTTAGCTAGACTTTTCATAATATCTTCCAAAGACATACCTGAGCGATGAAGCTCCATGGTTAGGTTTAGCTTGCTCGTTCTATCCGCTCCATTTAAAGTTTGGGTGATCTCTCCACTTAGGAAAGTATATTTGACTGAATGCGTCTCGCCATCTGTTTTGCCCATTGATATTGTACCCTTCAATAGCATTTACCTCAGATATTGCCCTTTGTGGTGTGGAATGCTTGAGCAAACATCATTTGTGTGTCCTACTCCATGACAAACTTGGCAAACAACAGCAGGCTGTCCATTTTTTGCCTGTTCCAACTATTTCACAACAGAAACTAGATCAGACTGTTGAGAGTTGGTCGCATGGTTGCTATCAGTTTCATTGCCTCAGTAGGGGTTTTGTTTACTAAGGTTCCTCCTGCAGCTGCATCAAGTCTGCTCTTGTCAGTCTGCATCAACCCTTCTTTAAAGTACTGGATCAATAGCTAGTCTGAGATCTGATGGTGAGGAAACCACAGGTCTTCTTGAATCATTCCCAATACTCATGAAGCATCTCCCCATCAAACTGCATAATATTGTAGATCTCATTTTTTATACTGGCAGCTTGAGATGTTGGGAAGAACTTTTCCAAAAACTGCCTCTGAAACTCCTCCCAAGATGTAATGCTCCCAGGTGGTAGGATATAGAGCCACTCCTTGGCATCATCCTTCAATGAGAAAGGGAATGCCCTCATATTAATTTGCTCCTAAGTTGCCCCATTTAGTCTCATGCCATCACATACCACATAAAACTCCTTCAAGTGCTTGTGCAAATCTTCACCTTATGACCAGAAAATGAAGGGAGTAAGTGAATTAACCCAGACTTGAGTTCGAAATTAACTGTAGTTTCTAGATAGGTAATGCATAGAGGCTGTTGAGTGAAATCAGGTGCTATGAGCTCCCTAAGTGTCTTATCACGCTCATCCATTATTGGTGAATTTTCAGGAAGACTTTCTTCTCCGGACGCCTCTTCAACACATATATTTCTCTCAAGCACAGTTTGCAGTCTCCTTTCTCTTTTGATTCTCCGCTCCTCCTTGAAAATTTATGCAAAATATAACTGTCTATAGCCTTTGGGAGTGTGGGTTATGCACCGAAAGAGAAGATCAATTAGCAAGAAAAACACTACAAGCCTCAAGAATCAAGAAATCTGTTGGCTCCCCTGCAATGGCGCCAAAATTTGGTGTGTTACGGTTTGAACCACGCACTAAGTCGTATCACACCCAAATTAAATTCCGTGACTTACTCACTAAATATAGCAAAGGAAGATTAAATGAGTAAAAATTATCAATCGAACAGAACATTTAGCTTAGGTAATTCTACTTTATTCCATTCCCTTTTCAATTCTATCATAAACTTATTGAAAAGATCATGCGAGAAATTCCAATTAAACTTAGCCTACTCATTTAGGATCCTAATCGGTAGTCCGTAAAATCAAGTTAATTCGAAGAAAAGCGAGAATCCTTAATTAAACAATAAATTGACAAGCATTAAGATTAAAGGTAACACTAAGCCAAACAATCAATTTCCATTGTCTAATCAATTATTTGAGTGAAATTTGTCTAGGTTGGAAAGTAATGCTTATTAAATGAAATCCTAATTTGACTTTACTTAATCCTTTCTTCTAGGTAATTACTACCTAACAATTACAAATTAGGGTCAATCAAAGCAATCAATCCTATAAACACAACCAATTTGTCAGATTATCCCATGCAAAACAATTGAATAATAAACTCAAGATAAATTTCATATAGATCAGAAAAGTCTCAATAGAATTACAAACAAAAGTTTCAAGAATGAAACGGAATGGAAATAAATTATGAAACGCTAACTAAGTTCTTAAACTTTAGCCACAAATCATCTTCTAAATTGAATTCTCAAGTCTTTGGTGTTCAAAGGACAGAAAAATTCAATATTTTTTTTAGAGGAGAGGGAAAAATCGAGTCAAATCGGATTGGTGGCCGTTTCTTTTAGACCTTCAGACATACAACTTATTTATAGTAGTCGTCGTAGCATTGCAACGTTGCACACAACATCGCGACACTGCCTTGTCTCCAGTGCTTCCGCCTCAAGATCGCAGCATTGCAACACTACATATAGCGTCGCAATGCTGCCCTGTTCTTCATAGAATGGGTAACTACTGCCTTGCAGCATTGCGTAATGCTCAATTCGAGCGTTGCAATGCTCTGACTAGGTAGAATCTTCTATTTTCATGGTTCTTTTCTCCATTTTCACAATTCAACTCCAATCTTGGCTATTTTAACGTCTTTTCGTCTTGAACGCTTCATTTAGCCTCTTGTATACTCGAGTCCTACAAAACCATCAAATTAAACATACTAAATAGCTTAACGATCCTGAATTAAGTAGAGGAAAATAGCACATTTTCAATGCTATCAATGATTGATTTTATTAAAGAGTTTAATAAATGAAATCAAGTATTGTTAAAACATTCAATATAAATGTTATATTGAGCAAATCAAGAAGGATTTAGATATATTCGTTAGCCAAAATTTTAATTAAGTATAATAAAACCCTAAAATTGTAGAACACGACACCAAGAGTTCACAACATGAGATCCATGCTCAACTTCGTGTCACCCTGGGCGCGGCCTCCTTTCAGAAAGTGTTTGCATAGGTCAATACAAAGGTGAGTAGGGAAAGTATTCATAGTAAGTGGGAGAAAGATGCATGTCAACACATCCTACGGTCTCCTTCATTAGGTTGCACTGTGAAATTTCTATGGTATGCCTACGTGTCATCCTAGAGCGACCATCTTTTCGGAGGTCCTGATCATAGGATTCGAACAACGTAAACTCCACTAATGGATAGGGTTTCTTAGATTAATCTTCAACAATTGTCTTTCCTTATGGTAGCTTGTTGAAGTGTACCTCTGGGATCCGAAAATGGTAGGATCACACTTATGAGATGAATTAAGCTAAGCTAATGAATCCTTGACCGAAAAACAATAGCTAAGAACTATAGGAATAAAAGTTATTCTGGTATTAGTAATTAGTCGAGATTGTCTCAATTCAGGGGAGGGGGAGATGATCACCCTTCAATGGCTATTGCTATGAACCTCTAAAGTATCGTTGCAAAAATTAAATCAATAGTATAATTAGAGTTCTTTGATTACTTGTTTATGTTAAATTGATCGGGTACTTATTTTTGTAATGGGTTAAGCTAAATATAACTAATAAGGCCAATTGTTTGTTATTTGTTTCAACATGTCTTCCACAATTATTTTCTTGCTTAAGAACGAAAAAGTAACTAGAGAAAATTTGCGATATGGAAATCTAACTTAAATATGATGCTTATGACCATTGGATGAAAGACAATGACAAGGCCTAAGTTTATATCATGGCAAGTCTGTTTGACGTTCTTACCAAGAAACATGATGCCATCATCATTGCACATCAGATCATGAAGTCCCTCCAAGAGATGTTTGGACAATCATCCTCTTAGATCCGGCACGAGGCCCTCAAATACGTTTATAATGTGCGCATGAAGGAAGGTCAATTAGTGAGAGAACATGTTCTCGATCTGATAGTCCACTTCAATGTCGCTAAGACGAATGACACAGTTATCGATGAACAAATTCAGGTTTCCTTTATTTTGGAAACTTTTCCGAAGAGTTTCCTTCAACTTCGCAGCATTGTTGTTATGAATAAAATAAAGTAACCATAACTACCATCCTGAATGAGTTACCGACTTATTATAAGTACTTTCTTGATTATTTTTTACTTGTATTGGTAATTCATTAATATATAAATCTTTATTATCTTCATAATTAATAGATTTATATGATAAAAGATCATATATACATATATACATACATACATACATATATGTGTGTGTGTGTGTATGTGTATGTGTGTGTGTGTTTTATACTATCTTTTTTGTTCGGTAATGAGTAGTGTGTTTCAAAAGAATTTTGTTTTTTGTAATCAATTAATCGGTTTTTTTTTTCATATGAATAACATTGGTTAAAATTTTTATTTTTACGATCTTGCTTGACTCTATTTCGCCATTTTTTGGGGAGTAATTTTGCCCATCTAAGTCTCTTATGAAAAGTAAGGGACCGGTAGAAAAAGAGGTAAATATTGCCCATATATTCCAAGAAGTTCCACAAGAGTTCATCCTCTGAACTAAGTTTGTTCCCTTATCTTATGGTTCTAAGAAGATCCAGAAAAAGAAAAGAGGGAAGGGGAAGACTCCCATTGTTGGGAAAGGCAAGGGCAAGGCCATGATGGCCGACAAGGGCAAATGCTTCCACTACAATGTGGATGGTCATTGGAAACATAATTGTCCTAAGTACCTTGTCAAGAAGAAGATAGAGAAGGTAAATATGATTTACTAGTCCTAGAAACCTTTTTAGTGGAAAATGACCATAATGCCTGGATACTTGATTCGGGAGTTGCTAAGTTTTTTTTTAGAAATAGATACGTAATTTTGGAAAATTTGTATATAGTTTCTAAAATTAAGAGGAACCTTGTATTTATTTCTTGATTGATTGAACATTCATATTATGTTTCTTTTTCATTCAATGAAGCATTCATTATGAAACATGGTGTCACGATTTGTTCAGCTAAATTAGAAGACAATTTATATGTGTGAAGACCAATTGAATCAAAAGCACTTTTAAATCATGGGATGTTTAAAACTGAGAATACTCAAATAAAAAGGCAAAGAATTTCTCCAAGCAATAATAATACGTATTTTTGGAATTTGAGATTAGGTCACATATATCTCAATAGGATTGAGAGACTAGTAAAGAATGAACTTCTAAGCAAATTAAAAGATGATTCATTACCTCCATGTGAAGCATATCTTGAAGGAAAATGACTAAAAGCCCTTTTAGTGGAAAATGTTATACAGCCAAAGAGCCCTTAGAGCTCATATTAGATCTTTATGGACCATTGAATGGAAAAGCTCGAGGAGGGTACGAATACTTCATCGCTTTCATAGATGATTATTTGAGGTATGGTTACTTATACTTAATGGAACATAAATCTAAAGTCTTTGAAAAGTTCAAGGATTATAAGGCTGAAGTTGGAAGCCTGTTAGGTAAAACGATTAAAACACTTCGATCTAATAGGGGTGGAGAGTACATGGATATAAAATTATAGGACTATATGATAGAACATGGAATTTAATCCTAACTTTCAGTACTTGGTACACCCAGTAGAACGGTGTATCAGAAAGAAAAAATAGAACCTTGTTAGACATGGTTCGTTCTATAATGAGCTATGCTTAATTGCCTAACTCTTTTTGGGCGTATGCTGTCACACCCCCTCCCGAGCCTTGTTTCCCAGACCTGAAAGAAGATGTGATGATAGTTGATACCACCCTTGTGTACCAACTGCCCAACTTCATACCAATTCACAGATAGCTAATATGTAAGAAACTTAATTAATTTTTATGAACAGTTACAAAGGTTTATACTATTATACAATATTAGCTTTAACAATCCTAGTGACTTTCAAAGATAACCCAATCCGAGTCTCACACTGCGAGAGAGTAGCAGTTCCAAACCTTGGTTGGCATTTCCCAGAACGTTCCGCTTCTGCTACCTGGGGCAACAAAAAACGTGAGCTATAAAGCCAAGTGAGTGGCACCCTTCAAATGAAAACAAGTTTTGTTTTAGGAAAACTTTTTTGGGAAATTAATTTTCACACTCAATCAATCATCACACATAAAAATGCAACCTTTCCAGTCTAGTAACTGGATATCCCTAGCATGATCATGTATTTCATCGGGTAATCCCGTGAATTCCCGATATGAATGACGTGGAAACAATCCCAGTACCCTTATAGCCTGCCAAATGTGCACATGTCAACAATATCCCGTTAGATGTGCTATCGACACGCTAATAATTTCCTAGGGTGCAATCTCTGTTTTCAATGCAAATCACAACAAGCAAAATAACACGAATCACATCAACCAATAAAATTTAAAAAATAAAAAAAACACATTTTCTGATCATGCCAATTTTCCAAACTTTACACACATATATAATAACATATATGTATAATTCAAACAAACGAAAATAATTAAAACCCACTCACAATCCTTTTGAAGATTTTCCTTAAAATCTTCCTCGAGCAGCTCTTGGTCTGATTTCCCTGAAATTCTACTCCTTTTAAAGAAATCCTAAATTAGTTCAGAAATTCCTCTAATATTCCTATTTTGGTCTTAAAATAACCTTAAATTAAAATAACCAGCTTACCCCCTTAAAAATACCCAAAAATAGGTTTAATGCCCAAAAACACAACTCTGGAGGTTATTTGGGTAGTTTGGTAGGTGTGGGCAGCTGTTCGTGCAAGAGATTGGGCGTTGCTGAGCATAGCTGGGCATAGTTAGGCACCAGATCATGCACAGACGTAGGCGTGACACTGGCACTTGGTGTAGGCGTGCGTGCACGAGTGCTGGGCGACGTGAGTTGGGCGATCACGCACGTGAGAGCTGAACGGTGGGATGCGCGCAAGCATGCACTGGGGCCCCTAGTTGCGTGGTCATGCGTGCTGATGAGTGCCTGCATGCGCATATCGTTGGGCGTCCGTGTGCACCTAGCAATGAGCATCTGTGCACCTAGCATTGGGTGTCTGTGCATGCCTAGCCTATGCGACCAGCTGGGCCTCTGTCTTCCAACACCGATTCCTCTCTTTTCACAAGTCCAACTCAAATGGCAGCCTAAAGTCTCCTTCTACACTCCCCTCTGAACAATCATACACTGAACTCTCTTAATGATTGTGAAATCTAAACCTCCCAAGTTGCCCTATTTATAGGCATCCAAAGGCCACCAAATTTTGACACCTCCACCTTATTTGCATGTTCAGATGCCCTTCCCTTGTGTTACCAGCACCTCCCCTTGACACTTCTGCCCTGAAGTGTCTTCTTCTCTTCAGGTCAACACATGTCCCTCACTTTGCATGCCTTCTCATGCTTCCATCTCGCCTCGGTTCAAGCCCAAAACTCCCTTGGTCAGCCATTTGTCCGGATGAGTTATTAACTTAACCTTGCTCTCCAAGTCACTTCTTGTCAACACATATCCCAACTTATGGCCGCGTGTTCCTCTTGACTGCATGGTAATATCCTTCGCTTGACTCTTCCTTGTGCCCATACCAACCTCAAGACCATCACATGTTCCCCTTTTGCCATACACTCATTCCCATGCATGGCTCTCCCTTGGCGCATAGCTCACTCAACATCCAACCTCCCTTAGCCTCACTTGATCGCATAACTTTGTCTTAGCTGCTTGGCCCTACTTGATCGTATCCACCCTTGGCCATAGCATACCTCTAAGCCAACACCTAGCCACCAACTGGCCGCACACTTCTTTTCAATGCTTAGTCCTAAAGTTGGTGCATGGCCTTCCTCTACGCACACCACGGCTAGCTAACACATTAGCCTCCTCAGTTAGGCTTATTCTTGCTGCATGTCAACTCTCCTATCCTCAACATGCTTGACCAACACATGGACTTAGTACAAGGCCCTCGACCATCGCATATCATCCTTGGTCGCATGCTCCTCTTGTCCAATGCATTCCTTGGCCTTCCTAGCCCGCAATGCCTAGCCTCATGCCAATGCCTAGGCAACATATCCCTACCTTGCCTTGCCACATGCACCATTTGTTCAACAACTTCTCAAGGCCCTTGATCAATGCATGTTTATGCCAATGCATGGCAATCATACTTGGCTAACAATAGCCTTACATAACCTCTAAATGACGAGGTCATTGCCTAAGACAACATCCACACCTATTCCCATACTTAGCCAAATTTTTGTCTCCTAAAACCTCACTTAACTACAACTTATGTTTTAGCCTTTAAGGTTTAGTTTTCAACACTTAAAGCATTTTCCTTCTCTTTATCCTTGTTCAAGCTTCCTTATTAACCAAGTTCTAATTAATTCACTTAGGTGAAATTTCAGGAGTTTACATTTACCACTTCCTTAAAAAAAAGTTCGTCCTTGAAATTTGATGAATACGTATGTACAGAACCAAACAAAAAATTTTTATTTAATAACAAAGTTTTGATTACAAGATTTGTTCCTACATTACTCTTCTGGAGTTTTGCCCTTAAGTTTTCCAGCATCGGGTATCTTCTGATCCCGGGTAAAGGTATATAGTCTCCCTTGTGGTCGATGTTGCTCACTGGCCTCATTTTTCTTAGTTCTACCAACACGTCCTCCTCCTAAACCTAAGGGTTTTATTCCTTCATTAACAGTTTGTGATACGTTTCCTCCTTCATGACTCATTACTTGGGGACATTCACGATTAAAATGTCCTAGTTGTCCACACTTATAACAAGTGTGTACTTGCTCTGGACATCTTCCCCAATGATACTTATTACAGGTTGAACACCTGGGTCTTTGATTAGCATTAGCCACCGATTCTTTTAATTGATCCAGGTAGGGTTATCCAAATGATTTCCTTAATTGACTCGCACCTCTAGAGCTTGATCCTGATTTTAGGGTTCCCTTTCACTTAAACAAACCTTTATTTCCCATTCCATGAGTAAAATTTTTACTTTCTTCTTTATTCTACTTATTCACCGACGGACTACCTTCCAGCCCTTGTTCCTCCACCGACATACTTCTTTCAACTCTCATTGCCGCTTTGACCAACTTCGAAAACTCGGAGTTTTGATCTCCTTCCTCAATCCGGCTTCAAATCTCTTACAACGTTCTCTCTTGTCCTCAATAATATTCAGAGTATACCTCAAAAGCTCGGTGTACTTTAATTCATATTCTACTACAGTCATACTTCCTTGTTCAAGCTGTTGAAATCCATCTCGCTTCGTATCATGAAACAATCGAGGGTAAAATTTCTCATAGAAAGCTTCGTGAAATTCCTCCCAGGTAGGTTCACCCTTTCCTCTCCTCCTGTTTTCTACTACTTTCCACCAATCTTCTGCACGCTTTTGCAGTAAAAAGGTTGCAAGATTACCTTTTTGTCTTTGGGGCACCGCATTATTTTAAAACACTTCTCTATTTGATTAATCCACACCTCGACATCAGCAGGGTCCTTTGTTCCTTAAAAAACAGTAGCTCCTAATGACCTTAGACGTTCTATCTCATACTTCTTCTCGGGATCGAGTTGTATGGTTCCCAAGCTTTCATATAGTCGTTGAGCGAACCTATTTAACAATTATTCTTCATCCCTAACTCATTCTTGGGGATGACTAGATTCATTTTCACTCTCTTCTCCCGACCTACTAGTGTTGGGTTGGTTTCGGTGTTTCTCACTTCTCAGCATAGTTATCTACAAAATAGCCAAATACTGGTTAAATAAAAAGTCTACCAGTCTCAAATACTCATTACACATTAGTTACAGAAGATTTCTATTATTTATTCACAAGATCGATTATTTACAATTCTAGGTCTATTCAAAATAACTACACTATTTACATCCTTCCTCAACTTCTCAATTCCTTTTTCCTAGTACTTCTAGTCCCTAATAGTTAATCTCCAGAAAACCACTTCTTTAGTAGGTTTTTCCGCTTCCCTCCAAGGATACTCTCCTTAAGCATGTCCGGGTTGCTAGCAGAATAGGCAGAATTTACGAGAATCTTCAACACAAACCTCACATGAAGATTTGCCGTCAAATTCTATTATTATTCTATGTAGAATGTCAGTTCCGGTACTCCGAATAGAGCCTATCGATTGACCAGAACTTCTCGATGTATGGGTTCTCTTTGTCTCTCTATCGTACGTCATCTCCGGCATAAATCTTTTAGTCTTGTTGTCTATAGGTGCAACTAGTTGTAATTGGTTCTCCCTTAAAGCCTGTTATTATCTTTTTCTATTTTTCCGCTGATAGTACACAAAATTTTTCCTGATGTGGTTATGTTTACTACAACCAAAACTAATGTCAGTCCCCATCAAGCATGAACCTTTATGATTATTTCCACACTTCAGACATCCAAGTTCTTTATTGGATTCCAATAAATTTGTTTCCAGGTTGATGATATGATGTCCCAAGTCAATATCTAGGTAAGGACTATTTATCTCAATGTTTCCTCTACTTCTTCAAGAGTCAGTGTTGCAGGTAGCATCACTCGTTCTGGATTCCTGCCACCACCAGGGTCTGCTACTCAGATACATTTCCTACATTGAAAGTCATTTTCGACTTGCGTTATTGATGAATTAAATAGGAAAAATAAAAATTGGTATGCATTGCGATGATGGGTGCATCTTGTGATAACACGATACATTTTGTGTCCATCCAACTCAACTGCATTGCGTTGAGGGGTGTGTTGCGCTCGTATGTATTTTTTGCCCGTCCTTACCGACAACGCACTACGTTGAGGTAGTGTTGCGCCAGTAGAAATACCGTGCGCCCGCCCTCCAGAAATGCACTGAGTGGAGGGGTGTGTTGCGATGATACATGCATTGTTGCCCGTCCTCTGCAAATATGCATTTGCGTTAACGAAAACATGATGTTGACTTGTAATCTTGCACCCATCTGAATCAAATACAAAAGATAATTCCATTCATTAATTTCTATGTATAGAAGCTTTTACTTAATTCTTTGTACATGCTCAAATTTTGTATTGCGTTATTTATAATTCTTTGTATTTGGTTAATTTTTAAATACAACTGTGTAACAATTCTTTCTGTATGTGTTAGCCTCTTCTTTATCATCCTTTGTCAATTATTGCGATGTTCTTTATTTTTATTTTGCGTTATTCATTGCGCTGCCATGATGAATTATATGCATACCTTAGAAACATTTCCCACACTGCGTATTTTCTGACTAACACTTAGATAACTCGTAGCAATAGCACTGCTTTACCTTTTATCCTTCAAGACTCTGCTCAAACCTTCTTTTCAAAATTTTGACTAAGTGTTTGTCTATTCTATCCAAAACAACGCAATGAGGACCTTGCGCATCTCTAAATTTGGGGGTGGGGAAGGTCTGAGCATATGTGATCAAGTGGATGTGGTCATTAGTAAATACGTTCATTATCAAAAAAAAAAAAATCATACAAACTTCAATGTCAGCGCAAGGGAAAAACAATCCCAACCTGATAAAGAGTTAAGTCGTGAAATGAACCTGCTCGTAGTTGGATGTTCACATGACACCTGTGGGAGTAAGCCAAAACGAAGGTGGGTTTCCAAGAATGATGCAATATGAAAAAAAATATATGAGAGAAAAAAAAAAAGAGTATAAGAGACAACTCCTCTGGCCAGCAAAAGTTAAACTTAGCTGAAAACTCAAGAGTTAAAGTTGAGATTGGCACACAACCGTAGTTGGATGTTCATATGACACCTGTGGGAACAAGCCAAAACGAAGGGTGTAACCATGATCAACAGTCTCTAATTAAAATGACGCAACCTGACCACCATATTCAAAGTCATACCAAGTTGTTTTTGCAAGAAGAGGTAAACATTCTTTTTAAAACGAGAAAGGAATTTTTTAGTAAAGATTTGTTGTATAGAAGAATAAAATAGAGCATGTTTATGAATTATTAAGGATAAAAAAAATTGCGTTGTTAAGTAATATTGCCTAGGGTGAGCATTCAGAGCAATCAATCGATGAAAAATTTAGGATTAGAACTGAACAATATTGCCTTAGTAGAAGATATGCTTGAGGACAAGCATATATATAAATTTGGGGTGTGATAATTTGAAGAAATACAAGTTATTTATACTGTTTTATTTAGATATTGTGGCTAAAAGAAAGAAAAGTTGCGTCGATAGTATAGAAATTGGCAAAAAAATGCGAGAATTATAAATTGTCGTCAATACACCCACTAACACCATTGCAATGGTAGAATATAATGTTTCAGTTTTAGTTTTGCAGAAAATCAGTCACCGCATGTGTTAATGGCTCAAAGATAGAAGAAACAACGCATCTACGTCGCATTGCGCCCATCATTCAGGAATGAAGAGATGGTCAATGCAATGATGGCGCATGTGACAATTGATCAAGAACTTAGTGATCAATGCAATTTCAACCGCATGCGGTAATAAAAAATAACACCGCATGCGGAGATGGATCGAAGATGTAAAGAGCAACGTAATTGCGGAGAATTCTGAGACATGTACAGCTTTCAGTTGTGCATTTCTGACGGGTTGATTGCGTAACAGATGGAATATTCACTCCACCATTTCAGGTACTACCTTAACCATAAAGTGGGGACCACAATGCAAAGAGTCAAGCTTCGCCTATAAATAGTTTCTGCAATTTCATTGAAAGATATACTTGAATACATAGAGACGTGCATATACTGATCTGAGAGAGAGACTGGCCTAAAGCGATTTCCATAGTAGATCTGGGATAATTATGAGACAAGGCTAAGAGGTGAGTATCCGGGCAAAGATCCTTCCAATCCCCGTCGTTGAAGCTCTGTACGAAGGTCACTTCTATCGGGAAGGCAAGCCTGAGAAGGAAGCCCTCCTCTCCATTACTTTCACACGCTGGTAAGCAAAACCTCCGTCCAGGATCTATGTCAAGACGTTAACACTTTTCTGTATTTGTTTCTAATCTCTTTTTCATCATTTGTATTCATCTTCTTAATCTTTCATTCACACCATGTATCGAACACTTAATTTTAGTATTAAATGTTATGATCATTTCCATTGTCATCTCTCTGTCTATTTCCGTTCATCTATAATCCATTTTCTCCATGATGTTTTCCTAATTCCCTAGGTAATTAGCAAGAATTAAGCAAGTAAATTAATTTGTGTTTAGGAAATAATTAAGTTTAGCTCAAGCATGCTCGAAGGCATCTTCACCTGTGAGAGCAGAAGTGAAAATGTTATTCCACCTATCGAGAGAGGGTTGGAAGAATGTGTTAACTAAAGCGAGAAGTACTTCCAAAGATGGAAGTAACTTTGCATTCGTCACGTTCATCCCTGTTTCACCATAGAGATATGGGAACGCGGCCGATCACCGAGAGGTGTATGCCAAAGGAAAGCGGAACCTCAGTTACATCTTTAACGCAATTGAAAAACTTGCGTTGTCTTTACTAATTACTCTTTCTATTTCTGATTCATCCATAAAGACTTGCCATCACATACCTCGATCCTTTGTATAACTTCACAGTCAGTCTCGAACTCAGTATCATGTATCTTGTATCTTGTATCATCTTAGTTTAGGATTTTATTTTATCAACGCAACTTTATTTTATCAATGCAATTTTATTTCATCGCACTTTAGATTCCTGTATAAACCCAATTCTTTATTAATTGTAAAAATCGGTCGCATGTATCACAAAAGTAACGCATTAATGAAAACAATCTTTGTGTTCGATCTCGGATTATTCTGAGAAACTTGCGTTGGAATTATACTTGGTTTCAACGCAAAGAAACTTGTGACACGCATTACTCTATCGCATACTACAAGCATATCATTAACAACGCATATTTAGAAGTAGTATCACATAAAGAATAAAGATATAAAATATCGTTACAAGTTTATGGCGTCGTTGCCGGGGACATGGACTTGTTCATTCATTCACATTCACATTCATATTTGTCCACATGCTTAAAGATATAAATTTAGTGTATGCGATCAGCTGGGTCTCTTATCTTCCAATGTCGATTCCTCTCTTCTCATAACTCCAACTCAAATGGCAGCCTAGAGTCTCCTTCTACACTCCCCTCTAAACACTTTCACACTGAATTCACTCAATTTGCACAAGTAGATTGTGAAATATAAGCCTCTCAAGTTGCCTTATTTATAGGCGTCCAAAGGCCACCAAATTTTGACACCTCCACCTTACTTACATGTCTAGATGCCCTTCCCTTGTGTTGCCAACAACACCCTCCTCCCCCCCCCCTTAAAACTTCTTCCTTGAAGTGTCTTCTTCTCCTCAGGCCAACGCATGTCCCTCACTTTGCATGTCTTCTCATGCTTCCACCTCACCTTGGTTCAAGCCCAAAACTCCCTTGGCCAGCCACTTGTCCGGATGAGTTGTTAACTTAACCTTGCTCTCCAAGTTAGGGTTGGCAATGGGGTCGGGACGGGGGCAGGGATTACCCATTTTTTTAATTAAAATTTGATTAAAATTTGGGCTTGATTTTTGGGCTTAAATTTAGAAATATTTATATTGGGTTCCACAACACTATAAGTCTATACATTATAAACATACATATAAATAAGTTATTTTATATATTATAAATATATATTTATAAAATATTAAAAATATAAATATATTAAATCGGGGTCGGGGATTAATCGGGTTCGAGGTTAGGGTCGGGTGCGGGGGCGGGGTGGGGATACCGTTCTCGTCCCCGGGACGATGCCCCAAAAAATATTCTCGATTTGACCCCATCCCCGGTCAAACCAGGGATTCCCCACCCCGCGGGGAATTTTGCCAACCCTACTCCAAGTCACTCATTGTCAACACATATCCCAACCTATGACCACATGTTCCTCTTGACCACATGGCAATATCCTTCTCTTGACTCTTCCTTGCGCCCACACCAACCTCAAAACCATCGCATATTCCCCTTTTGCTGCACACTTCTTCTCATGCATGGCTCTTCCTTGGCACATAGTTGCCCAACATCCAACCTCCCTTAGCCTCACTTGATCGTATAACTTTGTCTTGGTCACTTGCCCCTACTTGATCACATCAACCCTTGGCCATTGCATACCTCTACGCCAACACCTAACCATTAATTGGTCGTACTCTTATTTTCAACTCCTATTCCTAAAGTTGGTGTATGGCCTTCCTCTACGTGCACCACAGCTAGCCAATGCACGGCAAGCATACTCGACCAACCCTAGCCTTATAGAACCTCTAAATGACAAGGTTATCACCTAAGACAACATCCACACCTATTCCCATACTTAACCAAATTTTTGTTTCCTAAAACCTCACTTAACTACAACTTATGTTTTAGCCTTTAAGGTCTAGTTTTCAACACTTAAAGCATTTTCCTCCTCTTTTATCCTTTTTCAAGCTTTCTTATTAACCAAGTTCAACCTAATTCACTTAGGTGAAATTTCAGGGGTTTACATATGCAGCAGAGACTGCAGTTCACATCTTAAATAATGTTCCATCGAAGAGCATTTCTGAAACACCTTTCAAGTTATGGAAGCGTAAACCGAGTTTACATTACTTTAGAATCTTGGGTTGCTCTAAACATGTATTAGTGAAAACTCCTAAGAAGTTAGAACCTCATTCAAGGTTATGCCAATTTGTTGGTTACCCTAAGGAAACGAGAGGTGGTTTATTCTATGACCCTCAAGAAAATAAGGTGTTTGTATCAATAAACACTACATTCTTTAAGGAAGACCACATGAGAGATCATAAACCACGTAGCAAATTAGTATTAAATGAAGGTACTGAAGAATCAACAAGAGTTGTTGATGCATTTGGTTCTTCATCAAGAGTTACTGAAGAGGCCAGCATTTCAGGCCAGTCTCGTCCTTCTCAATCATTGAGAGTATCTCGATGAAGTGGGAGGGTTATATCACAACCTGACTATTATTTAGGTTTAATTGAAACTTAGGTTATTATACCAGATGATGGCATTGAGGATCTATTGTCCTATAAACAGACAATGAATGACGTAGATAAGGACCAATGGGTCAAAGCCATGAATCTTGAAATAAAATCTATGTATTTCAATTTAGTATGAGAACTTGTAGATCTACCTGAAGGGGTTAAACCCATAGGGTGTAAATGGATCTATAAAAGAAAAATAGATGTAGTTGGGAAGGTACAAACTTTCAAAGCTAGACTTGTAGTAAAGGGTTATAGTTAGAGGGAAGGGGTGACTATGGGGAAACTTTTTTCCTTATTGTTATGCTTAAGTATATAAGAATTCTTTTATCCGTAGTCTCATATCATGACTATGAGATATGACAAATGGATGTCAAGACTGCTTTTCTGAATGACAATCTTGAAGATAACATCTTTATATCTCAGCCTAAGGGGTTCATAGCCCAAGGTTAGGAGCAAAAAGTTTGCAAGTTAAATTGATTCATTTATGGGTTGAAGCAAGCATCAAGATCTTAGAACATTAGATTTTATACTACGATAAAATCTTTTGGTGATGAACCTTGTGTCTAAAAGAAAATCATCAATGACTTTCTTAGTACTTCATGCGGATGATATCCTACTCATTAAGAATGTTGTAGGTTACCTTATTGATATTAAAAATTGGTTGGCAGCCCAATTCTAAATGAAATATTTGGGAGAAGTGCAGTATGTACTCGAGATCCAAATTATTAGAGATCGCAAGAACAGAACGTTGGCTTTGTCTCAAGAAACTTATATCGACAAAATGTTGCCTCGATATTTGATGCAGAACTCTAAGAAGGGTTTATTACCTTTCAGGCACGAAGTTCACTTGTCTAAGGAACAGTGTCCTAAGACACCTCAAGAAGTTGAAGATATGAGACGTATTCCCTATGCCTCAATTGTGGGCAGCTTAATGATGTTATATTTTGCATTAGGCCAAATATTTGTTATGTAGTGGGAATAGTTTATAGGTACCAATCCAATCCAAGGTTAGACCACTGGACTGTGATTAAGAATATCATCAACTATCTTAGGAGAACGAGGGGTTACAAGCTTGTTTATAGGTTTAAGGATTTGATCCTTACGGGATATATCGACTCTGATTTCCAAACTGACAAGGATCCTAGGAAATCCACGTCAGGAATAGTGTTCACCCTGAATAGGGGAGTTGTAATATGACATAGCATCAAGCAAGGATGCATTGCAGACTCCACTATGGAGGCTGAATATGTAGCTGCTTGTGGAGTAGCAAAGAAAGTAGTTTGACTTAGAAAGTTCCTAAGTGATTTAGAAGTGGTTCAGAACATGGACTTGCCTATCACCTTATATTATGACAACAATGAGGCAGTAGCCAACTTTAAAGAACCTCGCAGCCACAGACAAGGAAAACATATTGAGATAAAGTATCACCTAATACAGAAGATTGTGCAACGAGGAAATGTGATTATCACAAAGATCGCTTCATAACACAACATTGCTGATCTATTTATGAATGCTCTCTCGGCTAAAGTGTTTGAGAGTCATTTAGAGGATTTAGGTCTGCAAGACATGTACATTATATAATCTAGGGCAAGTGAAAGATGTGTAATGTGTACAAGGATGCCTTAATTTATTGTATTTATTTATCATCCCCCTTGTTTTGGATAGTGATATTATGTACATTCTACTAACTAGAATTTAATTCAAGTGGGAGTTTGTCGGGTTTTATGCCCTAAAACTCATAGATAGTAAATATAAATAATTGATCGTTATCAATAAAGAGTTATTGATGTTATTTCAATAAATGTTATCGATTGTGTTATATTCTATTTTGTCTTAATAATCCTAAATCTAATAAACTAACATCTTATATTGTCTTATGAGTCTTGAACTGTATGTGGAGACATACAGGGATCAATGTTCAAGATACAACCTAAAGGATCTAGAGTATAGAGACAAAGTTGGGTACCTTATCCTAGTCATACTATGGATACGACTCACTTTGTATTTGATACAAACGCAATGATCCAACACGTTCGTTAGTTGACATATGAGTGAAAGTATCCTATGTAATGAGTTTGCATAAGACCGGACCGCAAAATAATAACCATTAAGTATAACACCGTTAACTAGTTAGGTTTCTATTTCAATAGGATGACCTAGGCAACTTAGTCTTAATCTTGAGTGCATTATGACTCATGTTCATGAGGGATTGCCCTTTGATTTGTATGGGTGAAAGTGGCCAGTCTGCCGGTTTAATAAGACTACCATTTTGGGGATAAGACCAAGTGAGGTGCTGGGAACATAACAATACAAGATGAAGTTCACTCATTTTCGACTTTAGGGTAAGTGATGAGTGTTCCTTTAAGTGGTGTCCCGGAACTTGAACAAAGGACCCTACCCTTTCATTGGCTCGAAAGGGTTTCTATTTAATGGTTGGACCATAAACAGGTTGCTCATTAGAGGAGCACTGGTACTTAAGGATATAGAGGTAACCCAAGGGTAAAATAGTAATTTGACTCAGTTAGTGTTATGAACACTCGTGCAAGACTAACTTGTTGTTATTGGTCTATATCTATGGACACAGAAATATATCTGCAGTGAGAAGAGTACAACTGTAGGTATTTAGTGGAGTGAACCCACAATTAACGAATATTGATTAATTTGGTTAATGAGTTTAGTCAATTAATCTCATATCGTTGGAGTTTCTGATATGTAGGTCCACCAGGTCCCCTTGTTAGCTCACTAAAGGATATTAATGAGGAATGATTTGAATTGTTCAAATCAATTGAGGAAATTATATGTTAATGTGATTAATATATAACTAATTATAGATGTGTTCTATAATTCAAATTATGTTAGAGAGAAATATTTGAATGTGATTCAAATATTTAATTCATGTGAATTAGATTCATGAAGAATTAATTAATTATAAGGTTAGAGAGGTGGAAGCATATAACCATGTGATATTTATATATTAATTAATTACTTAACTATATATTAATTTAGATTTAATATGTGGCTATTTAATTAATGCGTTAATTAATTAAAATTAATTGAATAAGGGGTTATTTAATTAATTGGCATCAAAGGTGAAAAAGAAAATACTTGAAGAAGGGTTAAACCCTTCTCCATATAAATTCATCCTATTAGCCCATTTAGGGCGAACATTCTTTTGTGCAAAAAAGAAAAAGAAAAAAACTAACCTCTAAAATGATTCATCTTACTCTCTCTACAATCTTTCTACCTCTTCCTCTTCCAAGGGTTGGAGACCACTCATCCAACTCTTGGAATCTTAGATTATTCTTGTGGTGGTGTCGATGATCGTTGAGAAAACATTCGAGAAGTTTGGGAATCTACGAAGGTAAGAATTGTTCATCCCTCTGTTTCTCCTTTATAATGCATGCTAAGTATAATGTTTATCTCTTCTATTCTAGTATGCTTGTTGTCTTTTGTTTTCTTTTAAATTGGAAAACCGAATGTAAGGAGTCCTCACGCTTCCACTCGGGATTCGATCCCTTCAACCTCAGCCTAGACAGAATCGTCCTTAGACACAAGTCCCTTATAGATACATTTGTAACAAGTTTATTCTTTTATGATTATCAATCCTATTAAGCTGAATTAAAAGACTACTAAAAATATTGTAATCATAGGTTTAATGTGAATTAAATTTTAAACTATTTAAAAAATCATTTGTAACCTATGTTAGCATACAACTCTTTATTATAGATTTTAATTTCTAATTGCACTTAATTTATAACTGCTTTAAAGTGTAAATGAAACAAATTAAAACCTAAGATTGCATCTAATGACATATTTTGAAAAATTATAACATTTATAATTTACCTAAAATGGTGTCATGCATCATGCAATCCCATTTTTCATTATATACCATACATAACAATTATATACTATGGTAATGAAAAAAAAATAACATACATCCATACATTTGAAACCATATATTATAACATTTATAATATAAATGATGCATGGATATGTTATTAATGCATGCAACCATATATTATAACTATTATACTATATGATGCATGAACATGCTTAATTTAAAAAAACATGGAAGCTTATAATATAACGTTCATATTAAAATGATGCATGAAAATACATATCCTATGGTAGGATTTTCTCTATATGACATACATTATGAGACATATTAAAGAAAAAATAACCATACATCTAATGCATAATTAAAAAAGAACATTTTGGACCGGGATTGGCTTCCTGAGCCATTAATTAAATTAATATAACTTTTATATTAATTTAATTAATATAACTTGTAGATTAATTTAATTAATAAAAAAATTAAAATTACAATTATTACAAATAATAATTGAATAAAAGAAGAATTTTTGCCACTGAACCGCATGGTAGAAGCGAATCGTCGGTTTGAGCCTCTGGACCGCAAACCGCTTGCCAAACCGGTCTCCTCACCCACGTCATTATGTTCAGAGTGTTGTGATGCTATACCTTAGCGTCGCGATGCTATGAAAAAATCTTTCGCCGCCTTGCATTAGAGCGTCGCGGCACTAGGGTACAATACCGCGACGCTTCTGTACAGACAACCTTTGTAAAATGCGATTTTGCTCCCGATTTGCTCCGTTTTGGCTCCAAATTTCACCAAATCAACGTTAGAAAACTCCACAAACGACCTAGACTTTAAATTTATAGACTGGATAGCAATTATTATGCCCGAAATACAACAGGCCCTTACATACCGAACAAAAATTACAACAAAAATTCTAAAGGCAATCCCAAAAACATCCAAAAGTTGCAAACCCCACGTTCATCATACATAAATGCATAATTTAAAAAAAAATCCCATCATAGCTCTGAATTTAATTCCAAAAAAATAAAATTTGGGACTAAAAAACCGTGCTCTAGTACCAATGAAAAGATGTGTGAACACCCGACGCGAAAGCAGATCGTATCCCCAATTTTATTTTTACAAGTGATGGTGAGCGCAAGCGCACATGTCAAGTTATAATATAGTAAAACAGTCAAGAGATCGAGTATCGTCCTCTGAGGAATTGGTTTGACTCTTTTAGCTATTCAGAGAATCTTCTAATTTTATTTAGGGTACCAGACTGTGATGATAACCTAACTAATCTAATCCTAAAGAGAAAGAAAAGATAAAACTGGGGTGAATCTAGACAAAAACACGTTCTAGGGTATGATTTCGTTAAACGGATTAACCGAATTAATTACTTTGACTTTAGATTGACTCATGCAAATTATAGATTTAGGATCTTTTATCCAGGTATCATCTCTCGAGCTTAACCCTTTCTAATGACTAATCATCGACCCAAATCTCTTCTATTGCTTGATTAGCCATAGCATTAGGTTCCTTCGTCAACAATCTCTATTAATCTCCTATCACTCACGTGCATACTCGATTGATAGTTTAACATGCTAGATCCAACTTAACACCTTCTCTCTCGAGACAGACATTGAGTAAAGAACATTCAATTAGTGATCAGTTAATCAAAAGCATTAAGAACAAACATGTTTAAATAATTATGCATAAATTCAATTGAAGAAGCAACTAATTCAGTTTTCACAATACATAAAACTAAATCAACATCCTAGAAACACAAATCAGTCACTCATGGTTACAACACAAACATAGACCATTCATAAGGTTTCCAAAAATAAAGGATAAAAAATAAAAGAGGGAAGAAATTGTAAGCCGTGTTCTTGACTCTCGTCCTCGAATCTGGAATCGCAACCCAACGATCTCTTCAAATCTTCGATCCTTTGAAGCTTTGAGATGCCGCCTCTGTCCAGAATTACACTCCCCAGGGAGGCCTCACCGAAAAATTACTTTATGCTCTCAAAATAGCCCTAAAAGTGCCTCTATTGGCCTCCACGAATTTGTTCAACAATAAACTATTTATATAGACAACAGTCGCAACGTTGCAACACTCCAATATAGTGTTGCAATGCTGACGGTGAATCCACACCTTTTCTAGTCATAGCATTGCAAAGCTGCAAGCAGCGTTGCGACGTTACCTTGTTTCCATGAGCTCTCTGCCTCGCAGTGTTGCAACGCTTGTTCAACATTGCCCTGCCTCCGTTTCCGCATTTTCTTTCCTTTTTCTCCTTTAATCATTACCCTAGGTCAAAACTCTGACCTTCTTAGGGGTATTTTGGTCATTAATCTACCAAAATTGCTTTTTATCTTCCAATTGCTCGATTTCCTACAATCAAACTATGCATCAAAGATCTCAAATTAAGCATAAAACTAACTAAATTCTATGACCAGAAAACACACTTTTTGGATGCGTTTCGACAAGAACATACAAAAATTCAGAAGATGGAAATAAGGAACACTTTTAATTAAGCATGTTGTCTCCCTACTTCCCAATGTTCCTTTCTTCACCATAATAGCCTTCATCCATTCTCCATACCGAGAACATGTTAGATCATTTGTCTTCCGGTTATTAGTGCCTATGCACGCATTGTTAGACCAATAATACCACAATGATAACAAAAATAAAGCAAATTTTCATATATCACACCATGTCTCTTGAGCATCATTTACTTTGAACTTTAAACCCCTCTCGAGAGGAACCGTCACATCTGTTTGTACTTTTATCCTCATGCACGGGCCTGTTCAACTACTCCTACTCCTCATCAATCTCCATCGCTTCACCAATTGGGTTCTTGATCAGTATTATCATTTTACGTGACATACAACCAAATGGCAGGTTATGAATTTGGATCCATATAGTAGAATGAGTAAACTTTATAGTTTTGATATTTCCTGAATTTGTGATTGATTCTTTCAAGATGAGCCCGTTATCAAAAGCCCATGGTTCATTATTGATAACTCGTAGTTTATCTTGCATCGTTTTGAATTAGATAACAAATAGATTATCCTCTGCCATATCTATATGAGTCTACAAATGAACTCTCCTTAAACGAGCGTAGCACACATTTAAATGCCTACACGTTGGCACGTTTGGTTGATAGCAACTTTGCTGTAACACACAAATTCAACTTTGAATCCACGAAATATTCACTCTTGTCAACAACTAAAAGATTTTGTTCCTTTTTAGTAAGCGACAAACTTTCCCATTTTTTCTCTAAGTGTAAATCCCGAACCCTACTTTTCCTACATAAATGTGTTAATTAAAATGTTAAGTAGGTTTAAATATGAGTTAATGCTAATTGTAGGGAAGAGGTTAAAGAATAAGAAGAGTGAAGGAAGAAAATTCTAAGTGTTGGTGTGAATGGCCTCGGGTAGCACGGAGGTCGGTAGAAATTTGGCTAAGTGTAGAAGCCAAGTGTAGCCTTGTGATGAAGCTTGTGAAACATAGGTGCATGAAGTATGTGGTGTGCGACAGCCAAGGTTATGGAAGTTGAAGGTAGGTCACAAGGCTAAGTGTTGGCTGAGGGCTTGCTATGCACTAGCAAGGAGCATGTGATGATCAAGGCCTTGAGAGGTTAGTGAGCTAGTAGTTGCTTGCGGCAAAGCAAGGCCTTGGGCAATGAGCATGATGAGGTGATGGCATGATGGTAGACAAGTGTGGAAACCAAAGGGTAGCCATGCATTGATCATGGGCATGCACCAACCAAACTCAACTTAAGGTTAGTAGGTGTTGAGGTGCGCGACATGGTGCAAGGATGTGCACACAAAGGCCTTGAAGGCCTTAAGCGTTGGGAGGCTGTAAGCGTGCATATGTATGTGCTGGTAGCATTGGCACAAGGTACATGAGGCATATGCTGCTCGGTGAGCTATGCACTGAGGTTGGCAAGCGCCCATGGGTAGCATGATGAGGCTGAGACTATGTGAATCTCAAAACTAGGCTATGGCAAAGGAAGATTAGGCGTTGGACAAGAGGGCATGCAACTAAAAGGGGTAGCATGCGATGGTGAAGATTGTAGGTCTTGCATTGATGAGTGCCATTGACAAGAGTCTTGCATTAATATCCAAGGGAAGGCAATTAGCTTAATCACGGGTTAAGGTGGCCATCTGTCAAGTTCAGATGAGTTAATCCCATTTAAGAATGAGGTGGCAGCTTAATAAGCATGCAAACTCGAGTATAAAAAGAAAGACTGAATTCAGAAGCACGGTTTGAGCAATTTACTTGTGCTATTGCGATGATTCCAGATCCATCTGAAAGCTTGGCGAGTCTAGTTGATGAGGAAGAGCTGTCGGAAGGAAATTCCAAACGGATCGAGTTGGAAATTGAAGAAATTGCAAGAAGGTCAAACACTCGGGTGATTTTGGGCCAGTGGTAAAGATTTAAAGTTTCTAGTCAAACCACAAGGAACTCTAAGTTCAAATTTTAATGTAAAAATGTTAAAAAAAATTTGAAAAAGTTAGTAGAAGAAAATTTTTGGGGATAAGGTTTGTATAATAAGTTATTCGAATTATAAATTGAATCTAGAAATTTTTGAACAAGCAGGCAGCTGCTTGAAAGGAACAAACAGATAGCTCAAGATTGACGCATGGGTAAGGACTAACACCAACATGCATTAAGCTATGCGTTGAGCTGAGCGTGAGGCTTAGTATGCATGCATAAAAGTCTTAGACACCTAAGGGAAGGGCTATGCGATGATGGGCAGCAAGTGGAGCGCCTAGGATGTGCGATTGACGCAATGGTGGTATGCGTTGATGGTTGATT
This sequence comes from Benincasa hispida, assembly GCF_027475165.1. NCBI lineage: Eukaryota > Viridiplantae > Streptophyta > Magnoliopsida > Cucurbitales > Cucurbitaceae > Benincasa > Benincasa hispida. The sequence continues at coordinate 26,103,746 of NC_143483.1, forward strand.
GCTGCATAGCCAAGACTTAAACCTTAAGGAAATCTCTAAATGTTGGACGCATAGCAAGGTATGCGTTATTATGAAAACATTTTATGGTAGGCTAAATGTAAGCTCGTTTAAGAAAGTTAACCTCACAAGAAGACCATTGTTTGTAGCTAAAGCATGTTGTTGTGTCTACAGGATTGACACCAATAGGGGAAGCTTATCAACCATAAAAGAATTTCTTAAAACCATGAGTGACTAAGTCTTTTTTCTAAATGTTTTAGAAATCCATGCTTTAATGAAAGTTTATACTGATGCTAGTTATTTTACAATAAGTTCAATCAAACAAGTTTCCTAAGTCATTAATGCATGCTATCTTTTAAAAGAAAGTTCTATAGCATGTTTAAAGTTGTAAGTACATGTTATTATGTTTGAGCAAACGTGCTCCTAATGTTCAAAGCATGCATTGGATAACAATGTTCTTATGTAAGCTATATTTTATGATACCATGTTTTCAGAAAATAAACTTTATGTTGATTAAGTTAAGCTCAATACTGAAGGAATCGGGAAGATATTTGAGCTAGTACCTAAGGTATGACGGTACTTAGCTATTGCCACATGCATATTGGTAGATTTGACGTCAAGGGATTGAGCAAAGTTTTCTCTTGACTAAGATTTAACGTTGAGAGATTGAGAAAAATTGTTCTCTCTCAACTTATAATCAGGTTAGCTATGTCTCAATTGTGATATGATTAAACAGTTTTTATACATGTTTGCTTGGAAAGTTTCCAAATTTCAGTATTCAATTTTCCAGTTTTAGATTTTAAGCATGAGAACTATGTTGTTATTAAGTCACTCACTAGGCTAGTAGCTCACCCTGTTTTTAAATGTTTTCCCTTCCAGGTAACGGTCAGATCTCCAAAAGATAACTCTGCCACTGCTTTGTCATTCAAAGACTCCAATTTAGATAAGACTAGGTGTTTATTCTGTAAAATATTTGTACACATGTTTTGTTCATACTGGGACTAGTTTAGCAAGTTGGGGCCTACAGGATCTTGTATGTAAATATGTCATGTGTATGACGGTTGCCATGGAACCTTGTTGATGTATGTTTGTTATGTTGGTTACTCAGTAAATGTATGTTTGTATAATCCAGACAGATTAAGCAGGTTAGTAGGTAGTAAGTGACAACAAGAAGATTGATAACTACTGTCGTTGCATCTCCTTTCAGGTTAAGAGGGTAATCTGGGAGGGGGTTGTGATACTAAGTCCTCCATTAGGTCTGCCAATCGAATCTCCTCGGGAATACAAAACTCTAGAAGTGGCCGACCCTTCTCTCATACAAGAGAGAAAACCTTCAGAGCAAAAACAGTAAATTTGTTAAACTTGTTTGTATCGGTATAATTTTATCTTCAATTACTTCAATTTTGTCACTCTTTTAAAAACCTGAGCATGACACATGCATAGCACCAAATTCGTTCTATGTTTAGCAACTCCATAAATGAGAACCCAACTTTCAATCTCTAAAAGAAAGACTAAGCTAAATTGCTATAATTATAATGGAGGTACAAAGTGTTTAGCTTGTGGATAGCCCCTCCCAAAACTGGTAAGCTTTAAAAATACAATATTAATAATAATAATAAAAAAAAAACTCTTCGGCCATTGACGGTTCACCCACATACCAAAGAATTACATGACCCGACGCGTTGATTGTGGGTCCCGCACACCTGACAAACGCTACTTCAAAAGACCGTACGAAATTATGCGATAACGTAACAATAATAATTTTGCAATAGAGTCCTTACTTTTACACCATAATTACAGTGACGCCATCTTATTTCATGGTAATTACATTCCGCTCTCACTATATAGCTCTCCAGCAGCAATCCAATTCTCGTTTTCATTTCTCCATTCCTCTCTTTCTCTGTTCCTTTCCTTTTGGCCTCTCTCGGTCATCTTCTACCGAAGAACTCAAGCGACTTTTACAGACTCATTAAGCTTCCTCCGATCCTCACCCGTCTTGGTTTATGAGGTTTCGATCTCTTCCTTTTCTTTTTTCTCTCCCTTGTCTTTTTGATGTTTGTCTCGTTAGGTCTGGCCGGTGATTTCGATTCGGAGATTTGGTTCCATGGATCTGTTCGTTTTGTTGTGTTGGTCACTTGCGGTTCAAGATTCGGGCTTTTTGATGCACAATTTGGTCCCCGTTATGTTTTGTTTGGGTTTTAATTTGTGTTTTTATTACTTTTTACTTTTGATTTTTGGTATTGTATTTGATCTTCTGGTTTTGATTACCCATCGCCTTTTATTATTAACTTATCGATTTTTCGGATTTTTTCTAGGTCATAGTGGATCTGGTTTCTTGGTTGGTCTGGACAAAAAAGATTTAATAACTTAATTAGGGTTTAATTTTGAAAGTGCGTACTTTATCTTTCTTTTGATAAAAAAAAGGCACGTAGTTCTTTTAGCAAATTCCGTTTTTTTTTTTTTTTTTTTTTTTTTTAAAAACTTCTGATTGATTGCGACTTTCAATTTGTAAGTTAGATAAACGCCCCCTTGGGGTGATGTCGACAGATTTTGAAGTTACGTGCAGTATATGTTTCCTTGAGTTACGCTTCTTAATTTGTAGTAAAAGAAGAAGCGCCTTTCTCGACTCTCCAGTTACCCCCTCCCCCTTTCAAAAAGCGTGTTTTTTTATTCAGTTTTGCTATGTACTTCGTAATCTGACTGGCTTTTATCGTTGTGGATCTTGTTTTCTTGTACATGCAGCTCGAAGGAGAAACCCACTCTTGGGTAAGCCTTGTTCTACTATTATCATCTTCCATGTTGTGTATTCTTTGAATTGAATTGGTTTCTTCTTAATTTTTTTTAAACATGATTTATGTGTTGTAGCTGATTATTACGTTCTGGCACAAGTGTTGTTCATTTCTCTCTTTGTAGTATTTGACTGTGGGTTCTCAATTATTTATGAATGGAGTTTTAGGGTTATTTGTGATACGTTAAGTGAGGTCTTGTATTGTAGTGAGGAGCTGGGCAGTTAATATTTTCTGGCTTTCTGTCATTCAGAAGGATAAGAAGATAGATTACATGGGTGTTCCCCTTCCTCTCATCTTAGTAAAATCCCTAAGAAAAGAAAAAAAGGATTGTAATACCTTGATGGTTACCTTACAGTATTTCCCAATATTTATTCAGTTTTTTTATGTGGTCTGAGGGTGTACATATAAATGAATGTATTTCACATTTAATCAATTTCAATACTTGGCATTGTATCGTCTCATTCTTGAGCAGTAAACTAAGACATTGTTTACTTCCACTACTATTCGACCGAAGTCAGCGTTGGGTTTTTCTCTCTTTCTTTAATAGTGACTATTCTAGAGCAATAAATTGTATTTCTTATTGTGACATAGTAGAGAACAATTAATACATTTTTTCTATCAATATCTGACATTTGTGGATATGCTCTTTCCATTCTGAGGTCTTGTAGCTTTACTGGACAGTTCTATTATTTGCTCTTAAAATTGTGTGCTTGTTCCAACTTTTAATGTATGTTGTTACTGTTTAGTTGCTCAGGATTGTGATATTGTCTTCACATGCATCATTGTGATCTTCTGGAAACGTTTTCTTGCTATCATTGAATTGTCTTACTTCCACCCCTGATTGTCTGACTTGGCAGTGGCACGCGGATTAAGACCCGCAAACGGAATATTACGATACCGCTGGACCCTGCGTCTTTTTCTGATGCAGTGGTCCAGATTTATCTGGATAATGCTGGTGATTTGGTAATTTCTGCACCATCTTTCATGACAGCCAAGATAGTTTTCTGCATAAATATGATGTTGATCGACAGTTTTATCGGACTAACCATGATGTTCTTGTACAGGAACTCATTGCCAGGAACATTGAGTCTTCAGAACTTGACTTCTCAAGATACGGGGACACCTTCTTTGAGGTAGTCATTTTGATGGTGTTATACATTTACACACTTTTGGTTCTGGATACAATGTTGTCTAATGCTGATCACTTTTTTGAGGTTCTTAGTTCTCTGTAATTAGCTTGACGACAAGATTGTCATACTTATAACTGCTGACAGATTCTTTATGACTTGTATTTAATTTATTGAATATCATTTTTAAGTTCTCTTCGTTGTTGATTGAAAATTTAATATTTTCTCTAATTCATTTCTGAGAAGCATTTGTTGACATTGATTGAACCCTAACCATCAGCACGTTATTATTTTTCCCATTATGCATTGTGAATTTCAACATGTTAATTGTAAGAAAGCTCATAAATTCTAGCTTTGATGTTTATAGATAATAAAAATAACCCTGTCCAATTTTTTTATTGGCATGTTTCTCCATTGTGTCATGCCATTTTATAGACTTGTATTTTCATTTGTGCTTCTTAGTGCCATTGGCAAATAAGAAGTGGTTGATGTGGATTTTCACGTTTCCTAGCTAACCTAACCATGAGATGTTCGAGTAGGCGGGTTCTGCAAATATCCTGGACTATCTGTGTCTTTTTGAGAGACTCATTTTGCTTTGCTGATGGAAGATATACTATTTCTCAATATTTGGCACTGGGCTTAAGATTAGTCGCCCTGAGTTATGCTAGTTGATATTAATTGTGGTGAGGTGTGGATGGATCTTGGTTCATGTCTTTCATGCTCTGTCATGTAGTGATTGGGTTCTTGAATTAGTTGGGCTCCTTGGAGCCCTACCCGAGACCCTGGCATTTCCTCTCACTTTTCAGACATTGCCTTGATTTTGAAAATGGATATCAGTTGATGGAGTCTAGTAGCTGTAGGACAGAGCGTAGGTCATTTTATATTAGTTTAGTCTTTTGTTTCAGTGTTTTGATTTCAAAGTTGAAGAAAAGAGAAGGTTTTCATCTTTCATATCAGATAGCTTCAGGGGAGCCAGTGCAATGATTGAGTGGTCTTAAGTTGAGTTTCTTCTAAGCTATTTGAGTTATTTAAGAATGTAAGTTATGACGACCTTACTTGAACAGGATCTGTCCTATAGGTTGTACAATTGTGTCCTTCAGTTCTAAGAATGTAAGTTATGATAAAGGCCCAAGGGGGTATGGTTTGGCTGCGGAAAAATATAAATTAGCATGGTTGGAATGCGGAGACATGACTTTATCAAATGAAGGAAAGAAAATAAGTACAATAGTTCTTTCCAATTGGTGTTTACAAAGATGGACAGTGCATATCTTGGAAATGATATGGGTTTCTCACAAGAGGTATGAAGGTGAATGTTTTTAAGGGACGGGAGAAGAAAGATATTTGAAGCTACTTTTTCTTGCAAATTTGTCAAGCTGGATAGGTTTCTGAATGGTTCTTACTTATTTTTAAAGAAAAGCTAGAAATAAGACCAACTAAGATCAACTCTTAAGCTTGTTCTGTATGCCTAGGCTTCCATATACAAATTCTTTAATCTCTCGAGCCAAATCATCTGGTAGGTAGAAATTGAGGCAAGCGGCATGTGGCACAAAAATTTGCTTTTGGTAGGATCTCTAGATTGGTAAAAATTCCTTAGCCTTTTTTTTTTTTTTTGGGGGGGGGGGGGATCTTTATGCCTTTTCTTGCAACTAAGATCTTCGATTTGAGCCTTCATGTAGTGTTTGGGCTGGGTGCCCTCTACTGTTTGTGTTCCTTTTGTTAATGAATTCCTTTGAAGCTGTTTGTAAGATCCAAGTGGAGCCGTTTCTTTTTGGAGTTTGGGTTTGCGCATGCTCACGAGAGGAGTAATAGAGATACGATCAGGGAGTTTCTCCTTAATTCACCTTTCAATGGGAAAGGCAGATTTTTGTGGTTTGCACAAGTGTGTGCTTTGTTATGGGATATTTGGGGAGAGAATTAACAATGTTTAGGGATGTGGAGAGGGACCCATGTGATATTTGGTCCTTCTTGGTGAGGTTTAATGTATCTCTTTGGGCTTCAATTTCGAAGGCTTTTTATAGTTACTCGTCAGGGAACATTCTACTTAGTTGGAACCCCTTTCTTTAGGAGGTGTTTGTGGGCTTAGTTTTCTTGTATGTCCTTGTATTCTTTCATTTTTTCTCAATGAAAGTAGTTTCAATAAAAAATGAATTCCTGTAAAGTTTCTTTTCAAAATAATAATAAGAAAGAAACAAAATTATTTCAAACGCTGTTTTCCTCAATGATATTATTTCCATTAATGGGATGAGAACCCACTATGGATTATGAAGTTAAAACTTACAAAAATTAAGTATGTTGAAATGTAACATTTAATATTCCTAGAGAGGACCCCCAAAAGCAGAACGTACTTGATTTTAAATTATGGGTACTACTTTGTGGCTGCCAAACAACGCCCAATGATTGTGACGTCCCAAGTTGGTGAAATTTATTAATTTAATATATATATGCGAGTGTATGTGTTTTATTTAACACTGTTTCTTGTATTTTGTTTTTAGCTGGAGTTATCCTAATTTGTGTGGGGAGATATCTCATCTTCCCTTTCGTAGATCTCTTCTGATAATGAAAGCTTAGTTCCTTATGAAGAAAATTGTGCAGGATTACAAAAATGCATTTCATTTATGGATTTATGCAGTGATAAGGTAGTTCAGCTAATTGGCATTTGATTTCCACTAACATATGATATACTTCCAGGTTATTTTCACTGGTGGACGGACACAGCCTGGAACAACAAAACCTGATGAAGGAGAGCGCCATCCATACTCTATAATTGACTGTGAACCTAAACGTGAAGCCATTCTACCATCTGTTATCTACATACAGAAAATTTTGAGGCGGAGGCCGTTTCTCATTAAGTATCTCGAAAATGTTATGCGACGGTTCCTGCAGTCGCTGGAGTTTTTCGAGGAAAATGAGAGGAAAAAACTTGCAATTTTCACAGCCCTTGCCTTCTCACAGAAGCTATCAGGCCTTCCTCCCGAGACTGTTTTTCAGCCATTGCTTAAGGATAACCTTGTGGCCAAAGGGCTAGTTCTTTCATTTATAACTGACTTTTTCAAGGAATATCTTATGGATAATAGCCTTGATGATTTGATTTCCATCCTGAAGAGGGGCAAAGTGGAAGACAATCTTCTGGAGTTCTTTCCCTCTGCTAAGCGATCTGCTGAGGGCTTTTCTGAGCATTTCACGTTAGTATTTCATTTAGTTTCTATAGTTAAGTATAATATTTGTCCTTATTGTACACTATTGTCATACTTAATATTATAAAGCATTATGTGGCATAGTGGTGATCTAAGTTATATAATATAATGATTTTGATTGCTCTTAAATATGAGAATAGTTATTCAGTTTTGATGCTTGCGTAATAAGTCAATTACTTAATTTTTTCAGAAAGGAGGGTCTGGTGCCCTTGGTAGAATACAATGCGAAAAAAATGTTTGAAGTGAAGCTAAGTGAAATGAAATCTGCTTTAACAACCCAAATAGCCGAGGAAACTGATATTGCTGAAGTTATAGAAACTGTGAAGCACCGAATGAGAGATGCCAATTTACCTGATATTGAGGTTGTTCGAATTTTGTGGGATGTCATAATGGATGCTGTTCAGTGGTCTGGAAAGAACCAACAGCAGAATGCTAATTCTGCTCTTCGCCAGGTAATGTTAATTACATACTCTTGCATTATATTCACTTGATCGGAACAGGTCTGCTGATTCTTTCCCCCCTTCTGTTGTGTGTATGTGGAGAACCAACCCTTTTTGCTTCCTTTTCTTTTGTTCTTTTTTATGATAGACACTGACACTTTTTGTTCGAAAAAAGTCAATAAAAAGGGAGTAAGAGGAGGACAGTGTTAGGTTACCAAACATAAAAAATACAAGAAAACACTGAAGATAACTATATTGCAATATCAATACGAAATTATAATATCAATAGCCTTTTGAGAATGATAGTCTCTCCAACCTTGGCCACAACCAAATCCACTAGGAGCTGACTCACTAAAATGATCCTTTCTGCTAAGAACTATAATTTCCCTATTTGTAGCTAAGTCACCCCTAACTAGTTACGACTATGCCCTTACTAACAAGCGATAACCTACTATTATTCCCAATACATCCCTTATTAGTACTCTCACATGACGTAGCTCCTCCAAACATTTGTCGTCAACATGACAGTGCAATAAAAATAAACCACTGCTGTAAGTCTAGCAAGCAAAATCAGTCTTCTCATTCCATTATTCCCCATAAGCCAATCCTCAAATCCATTCCTTTCCCTTTGTTGTCAACTCCTGCCCCCACTTCAAAATTTCTCAAATCCCATGGTGGCCACCATGCAGAATTGAGTTGTGGACTTTGACTACGATTGTTGGAGAGAAACTGGGCCTTTTGTGTATTCTGGACAAGCCCTTAAACTTTCCTGCTTTTAAACCTTTATTGTGGTTTTCCTCGAATCTCGGCACATTTTGTAAAATTGGCTTCCAAGATTTTGCAACTCTCGGACCAGCTTAAACTTTTCTGCTTGTAAGCCTTCATTGTGCCATGATACCAATTTGTTAGGCTCTTGACCACATAAAATAGAAGAGAACACTAAAGAGAAGAGAACTATATTGTTATAGTGAAGAAATTACAATATCTATAGCCCCTTTTGAGAGGACTGTCTCTCCCACAACCATTCCACTAAGGACCAAGTCAACAAAATGATCCCCCTCCTAAGTAACCTAATTCTCTTATTTATGACCAAGTCACCACCCCTAACTAATTGCCACTATCTCTTACTAATAACCTATTATTATTCCTGTTATACCCCTTACTAGTACTCGCACAGAGAGACCGCTAAAATATTAGCTAAAAAGTTGATACTTAACTAATTGGATGGTTTTTTGATGAATTTCCCTTGTTCTTTGGGTGGGTATCTTTATTACCGCATTTACCTGTTGAGTAAACTATAGCTCCATGTAGTTGAAAAACTTTCCTTCTAAATAACGTTGTCTGCATTTCTATGATCCTTTCTAAGCAATTCTCCAAAGCTTTTTTTAACCAAATACCTCATGAAGTAGCACACAGAATATTCTTCTAGAGAATCTTCGACTTCCCCTGGAATTGTATCTTGAAATAGTTTGAACCATGAAACCTTCAAGGTACTGTTGAACTTTCAGAAACCCAAGAGCACATGATTTCAACCCTTGTTGGATCTTCTTTCTTAATCGAATCTAAGTGTTAACTGTTCAATGTAAAAGGGTCTGACTTTCTTGAAACCCTGCTGCTGAACTCTTGAAGAATTGTTCTGCTTATGTATTCTATGTTTAACTTAGAGAAAGCTTCTGTTCTCTACTTGTTAATTATTTCTTGGTTCTTCTCTAGAATTTTATAAGAAAATCAATTTTTAAAATTAAATATACAAAATCTTTATGTTATAATTCTCTTATTTATATTTAGGGGAAAATCGGAAACAGAATCTGAACTTGATTTTGTTATTTTCAAAATTTTGGAAACGTTCCGAAAAACTGGAAACAAACAAAAATTAGAAATGTTCATCAAGTGCCTTTCTTATAAACTTGAAACAAGAAAGAAAAGGAACATTAATGTGAGTAATATGAGGTACTTGAGCCAATGTCTTTCCTTTTACTACCAAAGAGTCTAATTTTCAGTTCAGAGGTTTGCAGCTGGCTGATGATATCTTTTGTATCTAGTTGTCTATTTAACATAAATTTTCAAGCTGTTGCTTGAAAATATAGACAAAAATGTTTTGAAGCATTGACATTTTTTTCCCCAAACAGGTGAAAACGTGGGCAGAATTGTTGAATACCTTCTGTAGCACAGGGAAACTCGAGCTGGAACTGATCTACAAAGTTCAGATGCAATGTTATGAGGATGCTAAGCTGATGAAACTTTTCCCGGAAATTATAAGGTCTCTGTATGACCAGGATGTGCTCGCTGAGGACACCATACTCCATTGGTTCCGTAAAGGGACAAACCCCAAGGGCAGGTACATTAAATTCTGATGGGGATTCCTTGGTTCTGGATCTGCACCTTTATTTTGTTATAACATACAAATCCCTTGTGTTGTTTGTTTGTGTACTCTTCTAAAATCTGTCACTGTAAATGCCAACGTAACAGGCAGAGCTTTGTGAAGGCATTGGAACCGTTTGTGAATTGGCTGGAAGAGGCGGAAGAAGAGGAATGAATTGATGGTATCTGTGTTGCAATCCCTGAACTCCATTCTAAAACCATCAATTTTCTGAGATGTCCTCCAAGTTTGGTGTGTGTGTGTTCATGTACCAATAATGATGAATGATTTACTAGCAATAATGCTCAATGTAACGTTAATACTCTGTGGCTGTGCTTATGCAATCTTACTATTTACTCTGTTTGAGGTAATATTCTTTTGTTGATCCCTCTTTATAATTACTGAAAAGACTTGTAGTAGCTTTTACATATTAGAGTTTCTGTTTAATTCGCACATGTTATGTTAAAGCTTATTGAGCAAAGGTATGTGTATCTAGATAGCTGGGTTTTTTGTTTTGTTTTGTTCTATTTTATTTTATTTTATTTTTTTTTTGGGTAATTATCCTTGTATGTATAGCTTCATTGTTAAATTGTTTTGACGTTAGTTTTTGGTTCAGTAGAAACGGGTGATCTTAATTTGGTAAGAGAATTAGTAGTATATGATTACCTAACCCAAGAAGGATTGAGCCTGGCTACTTGTTTTTATCAATATATTGATAAAATCAAGGATGAAATATCTGTCGATTTGTCGATATATTCTTAAATTCAAGGGTTTGATATCGATATTATGTTTTATCAATACATGTAAAACATAAAGATCTATTTAGTAGGTATGAACATGAATTCTACAACGATATCCATTATATAGTTTGGGAGCAATAAATTTATTAATCTGAATAGAGTATTTTACATCGAGATTTTAATCTTATTAATCTGAATAGAGTATTTTACATCGAGATTTTAATCTTGGGATGAAATATCAAGTAAATCAAATAATTGGGTAAGTTATCTTATTATTGAAACAATATATATTTTTTTTACCATATGCATTATTTACAATCTTTATATAACAATTTTTTTTCTTTTTTATTTGAAAAGTTCAATTAAAAAACCTAGCAAATTACACAACTTTATTTTAGAAGATTTTACAAATCACAAAATTTTAACGCAAATTTTACATATTAATAGTTATAAAATTTGATTAAATTTCTAAGGTTCTATTCAATTGAATTATGTAAATTCTAAGAAAATAAAAGAAAATTTAACATAGTTGCGATAGAACTAATTTATTACTTTTGTGAGTTAGAAATTCAACATATTTATTAATAATTAAGAAATGGTTGCAAAACCATTTTATCACATTTGATTTTGATAGACAATGCTGAGAAGAAACTTTTTTTTTTTTTTTTTTTTCAAATATAGAACAATATTTTATTTCTAAATTTAATTTTCTTTGCATTCCAATTTTACCCTTTTAACAAACTTCGTTTCCTCTTTATGGTTTCAATAATTTCGATCCGTGAACCATTTTTTAATTTCAATAATCTGTCTTCGCAGAGAAAGGAGAATATGCATCTCCTCCAAATTCGACTAAAAATGAGGTTCAAATGCACACAACAAACAGCAGTAAATGTATGTTGTCAAAGGCTGTACGATCAGAGGTGCCGACAAGATTCTGATCATCGACGTTGCGATGTTTTTGCCGTCTTCGTCACTGAAAGCGGAGGTTTCAGATTTCATATCATAGTTGTCTTTTGTTGGGTTCTCGGAATATCATAGAAGGGAGAGAGATTAAGCTTCAATTTTTTGTTGTTCTTCCGATGTTGAAATTTCTGTTTGTGGCCCTTGTTTATTCTTCACCCTTTTACTTTTCATGAACGTTGTATTTTGAAATCAAGCTTCAAATTAAGCATTCAGATATTGCGCAGACTTTAGATAATCTACTCCATAACTTTTTTTATTTGAATGTTTTTTGTTTTCTTATTGTTCTCTTTTTCATGTCGATTTTTCTATTCCATTAGGATGATGTTGTTGGGATTTGAAGAGATTGAGGAGTGTATATTCATCTGATTTGTATATTCTTGAGTTCATTTTTTGGCTGATTGAGTAGTGTAAATTTGATTGAGTAGGATAACTTATTTTGTGATTGGTATTTGATTGTCATTTGATTGCTATTTGACACTAAATAGTTTGTGATTTCTATTTGATGCTCATCTAATTGCTATTTGATTTTTATTTGAAACTTAGTATAACAAACATCAATAAAAAGGCATAAATTTCTTAGTATCGAAGAGTAATCATATGACAATTTGATAACATTCACAAAGTACTTAGTATAAGATGATAATCAAATGACAATTACAAACTACTTACTACCAATAACAATTAGGTAGCAATCACCAAGTATTAAGTATTAAATAACTATTAGATGACAATAAAATAGAAATCTTAAACTGTTTAGTATCAAATAGTAAGGTGAGTTATAAATAATTTTACGTTGATTATGTTATACTTTTTGGATGGTATGGTATGATATATTTATATTTCATATATCAATAAACTAATATACTTACATGTCAATATGAGTTATAAGTATTTAAGTATCAAATAGTAATCAAACAACAATTGGTATCATTGACAATTAGATAATAATCAATATGAAATAACAATTAAACAACAATCAGATGGTAAATTAGTATTATTAGCAATCAAATAGCAATCAACATCAAATAGTAATATAATAATCATATTATTAAATAGCATTCACATAGTTGTAGTTATCAAATAACAATTAATCTCATTAATAATCATCATCAAACATTAATCAAACAACAATCAGATAACAATCTATATCATTGGCAATCAATATAAGATAATAGTCAGACAACAATCACATAACAATCGGTATCATTGACAACAAGTATGAGATAGTAATCAAACAACAATCAAATATCAGTTAGTATCATTGGCAATCAATATTAGATAATAATAAGAAAACGATCATATAACAATTAGTATCATTCACAACCGGTATTAGATAACAATTAGACAATAATCAAATAGTAATTGGTATTATTGGTAATCAGATAATAACAGATATCAAATACGAATCAAACAACAACTAGATAGCAAACAATATCATTAACAATTAGTATAAGATATAATCATATAAAATTCAGTATCAAATAATAATTAGATAGTAATAAGACAACAATTAGTATCATTGGCAATTAGATTGTAATTTGATGACAATCAATTGCAACCGAACATTTTTTTACTGTGAGGACATTTTGGTCATCCTACTATCTCAATTGGACTGGGCTTGTCAGTTTTGCCATTTCTGTAAACTTTAAATTGTTGGATGAGCTTCATTTTTATTTTTTATTTTGCCATTAGTGCAAGTGGCCTAATAATAAAAAGATATTTCTTCACGATTTAAAACTTACAATTTCTAAATTCTGATCAGAATGTCAAAAACAAAATAATCCAGCTTCAATGTGTGGTTTTCACTCCAAGATTAGTATTCTTAAATATTCAGAAAAGATTCTTCTTCGCTTTTTGTCCTTTAGTTGCTTCTTCTATGCAAGATTTGAAATCTACAAAATAAATAATAATAATTGCCGAGAAAAACCTCCCCCTAATAAATAAAAAATAAAAGAGAAATTTAAAAAAGTGATAGAATTAGGAAACACGAGAATTGACGTGGAAAAACTCCTAATTGAAACCACGGACCAGAAAAATTTCATTATTTGAAAGATTGACAGGATAATTCTTCCTCCCGACACCAATTACAAGAGCAAATCTCTTAGAGTTTTTATACTACTCACACCCTTTGACCCCATTCTCAAACAAGTGAATACAAAATAGAATTTAACTAAAGTTGACACACCTAAGCTTAAATTGTTTCTAACTTGGACAACTTGAAACAAAAAATATAGGCTCCTTTTATAATACTTGGAACCATCAATTCCTCAAACCTTTTCGATGTGGGACAACTGCACTGCTAATATTTAGCTAAAATTCAATCGATCTGAAGAATCCATAACTTTTGCAACATTCATTATCTTCACCAAAATCATAATTCTCAACTTAGAGATTATAACTCACTCCACCATAAAGATCACTTGGAATATCATTTTCCAAAGTTTTCCCTTTTCATCACATGCCGATAAACCTTGCTAAAGTTTATGTGCAATTTTTTCACCTACTTGGCTCACTGGAAGCTCTCCAGCCATCAACATAGTTTCAACCAGACACCTTGCATAACTGTCAAGTCAACACATGCGTACAAATTTGTAGTACTGCTAACATAACATGCTATAGAGCATGGTAAAGCAGACTGATAGCACCTAAAATGTGCTATCTCCATCTACTTAACTCAGGGTCGTTACTTCATTTAATGTGCTTAATTGATGATTTTAAAGATCTTGGGTGTCTAAGAGGTAGAACAAAGTATTTGGAGTGAAACGGTACTAAGACAGACCAAATTGGAGCTCAATTGCATCAAGGGAGAAAGAAGGCCACAAAATTACAAAAATGCCCTTGAGGGAGAGTGCTGCGGCGCTCCGTGTTTTGGCGGACGTAGCACTGTGAACACTGTTGTTGAACCATTTTTATCATCTTGGAGCTTAATCTCTTGTATTTTGAGGATGATTAGAAGCTAAAGGCAACTCTTCTAGCATGTGTTAGTTTTCTCCTTTCTTAGGTTATTTATGAGGTTTCTTGCTAATGGAATTCTACTATGAATTCTCTGATTATGAATTACATTTTCATATATTTAATTGACAACCAATACTTGTTTATGTGATCCTATGCTTGGATTTAACCTTGATTAAGGCAATAAACCATTAGGAAGCAAAAAGATTAGATTAACTTGTTTAATTGTGAGTCAACCACTATAAGTAATGCATTAATCAATCTTAGGTTAGAAATCATATTGAATGAGTTAATTAGACGTTGGAAATTAATTTGCTTGTCCTAGCATATCCCTAAGGCTTAATCTAATTTTTTAGTGTGTTTAGAGTGGATTCGTTTTGTATCAATCTTGATTAATTAGGTAATTAGGACAATTGATTAGGATTCTAATTAATTTGGCTAGGCTTAAGCAAAAAATGTTTGATTTAGAGTTCCATGATCAATTAATCTAATTAGAAAAACATAACGTCAAACCTGAGCTAGATCTTTTCACTATTAAATTTCACAAATCTCCCTCTCTCTTATTCTCATTTAATTTTCATGCAAAATTTATTTTCAATTGCAACAGTTCCAAACAAAACCTTCCCTTTGGTTACTATATTATAAGCTTTTCGATTTAGAAATTTTCGTGATTTCTTGTGGTTCGACTCCGTACTTCACTTTACTACTTACCATAAAGAAACACACGAGACATTATTTGATTTGGATCGGAATGTGTTTATGATGCCCTTTCGGTTCGATCACAAACAACATAGTTTCAACCACACACGTTGCATAACTGTCAAGTCAAAGCTTGTGTACAAACTTGTGGTACCGCTAACATCGTGTCCCATGGTAAAACATACCATAAAGATGAATATTTTCTTTCTTCAAAAGAACGGATAGCCATCCTCTATGATGATGGAGACGATGTTAGCATCCGACTTAGAGCCTTTTGACGAACCTACTCTGTTAGGATAATCCTTTTTCAATGTCCAGACTATCCAAATTTCCAGCAACCCTTTTTCTTTAAGGACTCTTTCTTCTGTTTCCAATTGCTAGCTACCAATACTGGATCATCTTGTGAAGTACACCCTTCACTCTTTAGTCTTCTTTTCTCTGACAAAAGTTTACTCGCAACCTCAACAAGATCTAAATTTTTCTTCGCATACATCAAGATTAGTTTCATGTGTTCATAAGAAGGGATAAGTGATAAGATGACTTTGACTGTCTTATTTCATCATCTATCTTCACTCCGATCACCTCCAGCTTAGAAACAATGCCATTGAGAATACTAGATGATATGAGATTTTTGTACCTTCTACCATCCGCAGTGGGTGAAACTGCTTCTTCAAGTACAACTGATTTGAGATGTTCTTTGCTTGATACATTGCTTCAAGCTTCTCCCAAAACTCTCTAGTTTTCAAAATTCCATGCACATTTACAAGAATATTCTTACCCAAATTTAGCCTGATTGCACTTGTAGCCCTTAAATCCATTTCCTCCCAATTTTCATTGTATTATAAATTAAGCTAGATACATAATGGATAATGCATTCCTAGATACATCTCTAATACATGAATTTCTAATTTCTAGATATATGCACTTCTAGGTACATATAATTGTTCAAGTACATGAATGATATGTATACATGTACTTCATTTATTTTGTGTTTTTTAGAAAATGTCACTTGAGTATTATATAAAGGGATCATTTTCCTCATTTGTAATAAAGTAAAAATCAAATCAATAGAAGCAAATTGAAATTATATAGAAATTGAGTTTCAAGATAACAATATTCTTCTCTTGTATGTTCTTGAGTTTTGTAAGAGAACAACTCTTCAAAGTTTGAGAGATTTAGAGCAAATTTTATGATGGGCTCGTCAATGCTTCCAGCAAAGTGGTATCAGAGCATAAGATTGAAAGATGTTATCCAATAACATGTTGCAGCCTCAACTTCCTCGTTTTGAAAGGAAAAAACTATAAATGGTGGAATCAACAAATGAAAGTTCTTTATAGATCTCAAGATCTTTGAGTTATTGCTGATAGAAGATATTTGGAGTAAGAAAGTGAGAATTATCTTTCACAACAACTTAACGAGTTGATAGATGCCAGGAAAAAAGATAAAAATGCATTATTTTTTCATCTACCAATTTGTAGATAAAATAGCTTTAAAAGAATGTCAGGATTTTCGACTACTAAAGCAGCATGGCACCATTGTAGAGTTTGTACGAAGGAGAAGAAAAAGTAAAACTAGTACCATTGCAAACACTTCGAGTTGAATTTGATACCATTCAAATGAAAGAAGCTGAAACTATTGAAGAAGTTTTCAATCGTATTTTCTTAATTATTAATCAATTGAGATTAAATGGAGAAGCAATTAAAGATTAAATAGTGGTTGAAAAAAAATCCTTGGAAGCATGACTAGAATATATGAGCATATTGTTTTAGCAACTGAAGAATCCAAAGATTTGTCAAGTCTCTCAATCAATAACTTAATGGGATCTAGATTGAAGTGGTTTGATCCTACTCCTTTAGAAGAAGCTTTTGATATACAAACCTCTTCTAGAGGAAGATCTAGTAGAAGAAGAGGTGAACATGGTGGTAGAGGAAATGGACAGTCCAACGACTTAAAGAATTCTGAGTTAGAGAAAAGAGATAATCAAATTTCTTCAAATAGATGAAGGAGAAGAAGTTCAAGTAGAGGAAGAAACAAAAATGGAGGTTGTGGAGATTTTTCTCACATACAATGTTTCAATTGTAGACGTTATGGGTACTTTAAAGTAGACTGTTGGTCAAATAAGACTAATTCTAATCAAGCTAAAACCACTCTAATGCATGAGCAGTAGGATAATGATCACGGTCTTCTCTTCCTCACATTCAACGTCCAAGAAACAAGCACTGAAGATATATGGTATCTTGATAGTGGTTGTAGTAACTACATGATAGGAAGAAAAGATATTTTATATCTTTAGATGAATTTCATCAAAATGATGGGAAGACTTGTGAAATAAGAAGCATGTAGTCAAAAGAAAAGGAGATATTCTTGTCAAGAAAAAAAGGAGCAAAAAGAATTACTAATGTGTATTAGGTTTTAGGGCTCAAGCACAAACTTTTAAGTGTTGGGTAGCTTCTACTGAAAGGACATGACGTTATCTTTAAGAATAACATATGCGAGATTAGAACCAATAATGGAGGTCTCGTAATAAAGGTACACATGACTCACAATAAATTATTTCCAATTAAAATGTACGATGAAAAGCTTGTTTGTTTGAAACTTTAGTAAAAGACACTTCATGGCTTTGGCGTTATCGGTATCGACACCTGAGTGAGTTTTGACACTTTGTCTCACATGTGTCAACAACATATGGTGAGAGGAATGAAAAATATTAAAAAGGAAGATCAACTTTGTGAAACATGTATTTTTGGAAATCATCATCAAAACTCATTTCCAACAAGAAGTTCTTGGAGAGCATTAAAAGCTCTCAAGCTCGTCCATACAAAATTATATGGACCCATGAGAACTACTACACATGGAGGTAATCATTATTTTCTCACATTTATTGATGACTATAGCTGGAAAAATGGATTTATCTGCTAAAGGAAAAGAGCTCTACTGTCGAATATTTCATGACATTCAAAGCAATCGTCGAAAATGAAAGTAACTCGAACACATTGCATCCACATCATGGAGAAGAATATATTGTTTTGGAGATTTCTTGAAGGAAAATAGAATCAAGCATCAGAAGCCTGTTCGAAGAACTTCTCAACAAAATAGAGTTGCAGAAAGAAAAAACATAATAATAATGGAGCTTGCAAGAAGTATGTTGAAGGCTAAGAAACTTCTAGATCAATTTTGGGGAGTTGCAATAACTTTTGCTTTTTATCTCTTAAATCGATCTTCAACTAAAAGTATTCAAGGTATTACTCCTTAAGAAGCATAGAGCAAATTAAAGCCAACTGTTAGTCACCTAAGAGTATTTGGGTGCATTGCTTACTTTCGTGTTTCATATGAGAAAATAGGTAAGCTAGATGATAAATAAGAAAAATGCATTTTTGTTGGGTATAGTGAGTTATTAGTTGAGATTTCAAGTTCAATGAAGTAGAATTTTGGAAATGGGAGCAATCAAAGAAGACCAAAATCCATTGCTTGTTAACATAGGTAGCAAAGAAGATGCTCGAGACTTCAAGCTTGAAGAGACCCAAGCAGTGGCTTCATCTTCATCTTGACACTCCACGAGTGATGAAGAAACTACTCAAAGGAAGATAAGAAACATTTATGAGAGCTATAATACTTCAAGAAGAATGCTAGATGATGAACATGCCAATTTTGCTTTATTTACAGATGTTGATCTCGTATACTTTGAGGAGGAATTTGAAGATGAAAAATGAGAAAAATGCCATGAATCAAGAGATTGATGCAATCAGAAGAAATGAGACATGCGAGTTAGTCAAATTACTAGAAACATGAAAGCTCTTGGAGTTAGATAGATCTATATAACGAAATTGAAGCAAAATGGAGAAGTCGAGAAATACAAGGCAAGACTCATCATAAAAACAATCAAAAGTATGGTGTGGATTACAAAGAAGTTTTCGCACCTGTAACTTTCTTGGACACTATTTGTGGCTTCTAGCACTTGCAACACAAGATGACTGGAAAGTACATCAAATGGATGTCAAATTAGCTTTTCTAAATGGTTATTTAGAGGACAAAATATATGTCGAGCAACCCCCGGTATAGAGAAGAAAATAAGGTTTGTCAATTGATGAAAACATTGTACAGGCTAACAAAGACCAAGAGACTGGTACAGTCGTATAAAATTTTTTTCTTGAAAGATGGTTTCAAAGATGTCCATACAAATATGCTCTCTACACTAAAGAAGACAAAAATGGTAATTTCTTGAACATTTGTCTATATGTTAATGATTACGGGAAATTCAAACATGATGATTGAAGGTTCAAAAAAAGCATAAAGAGAGAATTTGAAATGATTGATATGGGTTTACTTCATTACTTTCTTGGTATTGAAGTTAAACAAGTTGATGATGGGGTTGCAATTTTCCAAAAGAAGTATGCAAAAGATCTATTGGTAAAGTTCAAAATGGAGAATGCTAATCCTGCCATTACTCCTATGGAACTAGGTTTAAAATTGAGCAAGCATGATGATAGCAAAGATTTTAAGGCCACCATCTATAAAAGTCTTGTTGGGAGTTTAATGTACTTAACTACAACTAGACCTGATCTTATGTTCTTAGTCAGTTTATAGAGTTCTTAGATATGTTCTTAGAACTATTGATCATGGAATTCACTCTAAAAAGAACATGGATAATATTCTTATTGGCTACAGTGATAAGGATTGGGAAGGAAATATTGATGATTACAAAAGTACTTTTGAGTATATATTTAATATTTGGTTATGGAGTAATTTCATGGGCATCAAAGAAACAGGATATTGTTGAAGGAATCAGTGAAGGTCCTTGAGCGGAAGTGAGAATCAGACCCAAATCCTAATTTTACAGAACACAAAACACACAATTTTATAGAATCATTATGCAACAAAATAAAAATTACAGAATGCTAATTATGAATAAAAAAGAAAAGGGATAAGAATACCCTTACCTTTGAAGAACATTTCTTCAAATTCATTCTCCAGAAAATCACGAACAATCAAGATGGCCACCACTAATTGGTTTCTTCTGTATTCCCTGGGATGAGAATCCAAGGAGTTTGTGAGCTTTTGAAATTTTGAGAGAGGGATAGATGAGATGAGAGGAAGTAATTTTTCTCTGGAAAGACGCAATTACACACACAGAGAGACCTCATCGTCTCCTGAGAAGAAGATGAAGACCCTTTCACCTTACCTCACGATCTTCAGATAATTCAGGGGGAGGGACTTACAACTCCCTCCAAATTTCAAATTCAAAAATAAATTAAAACCAATTTAATTAATTATATATATATATATATATATATATATACACAACTATTCTATCATATATTATTTACATTGAACTATATGTTATATCAAATATTGCACATAGCCTATAGTTTTATATTATATCAAATACAATATAACCTAGAGTTTTAATTCTCTCATTAATAGAATTTAATGTAAATCCCATTTATATTAAATTTAATTATATGAATCCAATTCATATAATAATATTTGAATTATATTCAAATATTTATTTCCTCTCGAATAAACTTTATATTATAATGTATCAAATACATTATAATAATTATATCATATATACTTAAAATAAAACAATTATATCACATATAATTAATTTCCTAAATTAATTTGAACAATTCAAATTAATCCAAAGTTGATTCTCATAAAGCCATGTTGAGCTACAAAGGGGACCTTATGGACTTGTAGCTTGAAGCTTCAACGATACTTGAATAATTAATTAAATTCCTTTAATTAAATTACTCAACATCCGTTAACTGATGGACACTCCACTAAAGATCGACAGCTGCACTCTTTACACTACAAATATATTTCTATGTCCATTGGATATAACTAGTCAACAGTACAATGACCCTTCATAAATTGCTCGTAAGTACATCTAGGCCTTTACCATTTTGCCCCTATAGTTATATCTAACTGCTTAAGTACCACTGATCTCTCTAATTAACAATAAGTCATAGTCTAACTATGACCAAACCCCTCTCAGGCCAGGAGAGGGTGTGGTGTCACATTATTCAAGCCTCAGAAACAACCCTTAAGGGAGCAATTTATCTACTTACCCCGACGTCGGGGAAGAAGTGAATTCCGTCTTATGCAGCTGTGTTCCTAGCTCCTTAATCAAACGAATTCCCAAAATGGTAGACTTGTTGAGTTAGGGATTTGACCACTCTTCCTCTTCAAGTCAAAGGACCGCCTTCATAGGCAAGAGTTCACAACTCACCAAAGATTCAAGTCATGTCACTTATAGACATCCTGGTGAAATGTAAATCTCTATTATGAACGACGTTATATAATGAGACTAGTCATTTTGTGATCGATCTTATACAAACTCATTTGCATAGAATATCCTTGCTCATATGTTTCCACATGAATGATCAGGATCAGATCATTTATAGCACTTTACAATAATTGTAACATCTACAAAGTGGGCCATATTCGTAATGTCTCTAGAATAAGGTATCTAATCTTTTCCATCTACTACAAACCATTTAGGTTATCACTTAAACATGATCTACCTATATGTCTCTACATACATGTTTAAACTACAAAAGATAACTTTGGATGTTAGTTTATTGGTTTGTGGGTACTAAATGTCAAATAAAACATCTCATATTTTATTGAATAAATAAAATATTTGTACAATACAATTACAAACTACAGGACCCTACGAGATTTAGGGTATCAACTGATAACTTGTAGAAATACAAGTTATTCAGACTATTTTATTTAGATATTGCGCCAAAAAGAAAGGAAAGTTGCGTCGATAGTATACAAATTGGCTAAGAAATGCGAAAATTATGAAATGTCGTAAATATACCCACTAACACCATTGTGATGGTAGAATAAAATGTTTCAGTTTCTGTTTTGCAGGAAATCAATCACCGCATGTGTTCATGGCTCAAAAGCAAATTAAACAATGCATCTACGTCGCATTGCGCCCATCAATCGAGAACAAAGAGATGATCAACGCAATGACGGCGCTTGTGAAAATTGATCAAGAACTCTAGCGATCAACGCAATTTCAACCGCATGCGGTAATAAAAAATAACACCGCATGCGACGATAGATCGAAGATGTGAAGGGCAACGCAATTGCAGAAGATTCTGAAAAATGTACAGCTTTCAGTTGTGCATTTCTGACGGGGTGATTGCATAACAGAAGAAATTTCTCATTCCGCCATTTCAAGAACTACCATAACCATACAGTGGGGACCACACATTAGTCAAGCTTCGCCTATAAATAGCTTCTTCAAATTCATTGAAAAATATACATGAATACATAGAGACGTGTGTAACCGCAAAAGCTATACAATGAGTCTTTATTTTCTTTATGCGATACTACTTCTAGATATGTGTTAATGATGGATGTTCTTGTAGTATGTTGTGCATTGTCACAAGTTTCCTTGTGTTGGAACCAAGTATAATTCCATCACAAGTTTCTCGGTGTGATCTGAGGTCGAACACAGGGACTGTTTGAGATTATTGCATTACATTTGTGATACATGCGACCAGGGTTTTTTCAATTTATAAAAGAGTTTTGTATACAAGTAATTAAACATGCGATAAAGTAAACCTAAGCTAAGATGATACAAGATACAGGTTTCATGATACAAGATACCGAGGTCAAGGCTGGCTGTGAAGATTATACAAAGATCGTGTAATGCGGTGGCAAGTCTTATGTGCGAAGCAGAAATAAAAAAGATAGTTAATATAAACAGCGCAAGTTCCTTAATTGAGTTAAAGCTATAAGTACAGTTCTGCTTTTCTTTTAGCGTACACCTCTCGGTGATCGGCCGCGTTCTCACATCTCTGTGGTGAAACAGGGATGAACGTAATGAACGCAAGGTTGCTTCCATTTCTGGAAGTACTACTCGCTTTATTTAACACATTCTTCTAACCTTCTCTCGATAGATCATAATGGCATCTTCACTTCTGCTCTCACAGGTGAAAATGCCGTCTAGCATGCCTTAGCTAAACGCATTTATATCTTTAGCACAGATTAAGTTACTCGTTTAATCCATATTAATTCCCAAGTGATAAAGAAAACTTCATGGAGAAGATGATTAATGGAGGAACGAAAATAGACAGAGAAGTGGAAATGGAAATGCTCAAGACATTCAATAATACTATTTAGCGTCTGATACATGATTTATGAATGAGGAGATTAAGAAGATGAAATACAGTTGATGAATAGAGTTAGAAACAAATACAAATAAGTGCCAACGTCTTGGTGTCGATCTGGATGGAGATTTGCTTTCCGGCGTGGATGGATCGTGTGGAAGGATGAGCTTCCCTCTCAGGCTTGCTCAACCGGTAGCAAGGATCTAAGCACAGAGCTTCATGGCGGGGATCTAGCAGAATAGCATTGAGACTCACCTCTCGACTTTGTCTCTTTTCTTCCCAGATTTCTTCCGATTAGTACTCAGCGCAGCCTCTCTCTCAGTAATCTAGCATCAATTTGCCCTCGTATCAAGTGTATCTTCTCTGAATTCTATGGGGATATTTATAGGTGAAAAGCTTTGACTCTTGGCTTGTCAACCTCACTTATTGTTATGGAAATTCTGAAGATGGAGGAATAAATATTCCTTCTATTATGCAATCAGACCGTCAAATATGCACAACGGTTAGTTTACACGTGTCACAATCCTTCGCATTTGCGTTGCTCAGCTGCATCTTTTGATCAGGTGCTCGCATACGGTGTTGTTTTTATTATCGCATGCGGTTGAAATTCAGCTCTGGATCGATTGTCGCATTACACCGTCATTGCGTTGATCGTCTCTTCATTGTGGTTTGACGGGCGCAATATGACGAAGATGCGTTATTCAGTTTCTCGTTGAGCCTTGATCGCAAGCGATGACTTGGTTTCCTGCAAAACAGAATAGAAATATACTCTTCTACCATTTTGATGATGTTAGTGGGTATAATTATGATAATTCATAATTATTATATTTCTGAGCTAATTTTCATACAATCGATGCATATTCTTTCTCTTTTGGCCGCAATATCTAGATAAGGCAGCATAAATAACTAGTATTTTTATAAGTTATCAATGTGCATATACTGATTCTGAGAGAGAGGTTGGTCTAAAGCGACTGTCTAGAGTAGATCTGGGAGAACCACGAGAAAAAAATGAGAGATGAGTCTCTGAGCAGAGAATTCTTCCAATTTTCGTAGTTGAAGCTCTGTGCGAAGGTCAATTCTATCGGGAAAGCAAGCTTTCCTCTCCACCACTTCCACACGCTGGTAAGCACAATTTCCCTTTGAAATATGTGTCAAGACGTTGACACTCTTTCTGTATTTGTTTCTAATCTCTATTTCATCATCTATATTCATCTTCTCTAATCTTTCATTCACACCATGTATCAAACGCTTAACTTTAGAATTAAATGTTATGATAATCACTATTGTCATCTCTCTGTCTCTTTCCGTACATCCATAATCCATCTTCTCCATGATGTGTTCTTAATCCCTTGGGTAAATAGCAAGAATTAAGCGAGTGAGTTAATTTATGTTAAGGAAATAATTAAGTTTAGCTAAAGCATGCTCGACGACATCTTCACCTGCGAGAGCAGAAGTGAAGATGTTATTCTGCCTATCGAGAGAAGGTTGGAAGAATGCGTTAACTAAAGCTAGAAGTATTTCTAGAAATGGAAACAACCTTGCGTTCATCACGTTCATCCCTGTTTCACCATAGAGATATGAGGGCGCGATCGATCACCGAGAGGTGTACGCCAAGGGAAAGCGGAACCTTAGTTGCATCTTTAACGCAATTGACAAACTTGCATGTTTTTACTATTTACTTTTTCTCTTTTTGCTTCATTCATAAAAACTTGCCATCGCATACATCGATTCTTTGTACAACTTCACAGTCAGTTCTCGACCTTAGTACCATGTATCTTGTATCTTGTATCGTGTATCATATTAGTTTAGGATTTATTTTATTAATGCATTTTTACTTTTCTCGCAATTTATATTTCTGTATAAACCACCATTCTTTATTCATTGTTAAAAACCGGTCGCATGTATCACTTAAGTAACTCATTAACCAAAACAATCCCTGTGTTCGACCTCGGATCATTCTAAGAAACTTGGTTGGAATTATACTTGGTTTCAGCGAAAGGAAACTTGTGACATGCAGTACTCCATCGCAAACTACGAGCATATCATTAACAATGCATATAGTTAGACGTAGCATCGCATAACAACATGTCTTTATTGCAAAAGAGCCTAAGCATAATTAGAGCATTCATTCATTCATCAGCGCATCAGATAGACAACATTACATGTTGTATCCTTACAAGTTTATGGCAGCATGAGCTTGTCTCATTCATATTCATCATTGTCTATATGATAAAGATAAAGGCATCCAAAAATATGTCACCAAGTTTATGATGATAACTGTTTTGATGATTACCTTGGCCTCCCTGGTTGTGATTCCCACCCCCAACTGAAAGTTGGGTGATTTTGCCAACCAGGGTTGTAAGTGTTGCTGAATGGTTCATTGTAGATAGAGTATACAGATTGTTGATTCAACGGGCAGACTTCCACTGAGTGCCTCTCCTCGCATTGTACGCAATTTATTGCAGCCACTTGCATCAGTGCATTTGCTTGCGCTGAACTTTGAGAAAGGTGTCCATGCTAAATAGCCATAGTCTAGAGGATTGAGGTTGCTGTGGCCATCTGATCGGACAGGATGCTCATTGTATCAGCTGGTACAATGGCACTTTCTGCTTTTCTTTGCTCTGAGCCTCTTTCCTCGTACCCACTATCTATCCACTCATCTATATTTCGTGAAATGCGATTTAAGATGATCTTTGCTTCCATATACGTCTTGTCCATCAATCCTCCTACCATGGAGGCGTCAACAACTGCTTGCGTTGATCGATCCAAGCCATTATAAAAAGTCTCCATCAGAACGCAATCGGGAATCCCGATGTGCGGACAGTTCTTCACTAATTGTTTGAATCGCACCCAGGTGGTGCTCAAAGTTTCATAACCCTTCTGTTCGAAATTCAACACATCCCTCCATCTCCTTGCATTGGCGGCTGGAGGGAAGAATCTATTCATAAACTTTTCGACCAACTGATCCCATATGTTGATTTCATTTGGCTCTAGTGACTGAGCCCACCTCCTTGCCTCATCCCGCAGTGTATACAGGAAGAGATACAATCTAATTCCTTTGGGAGTCACACCAGGTATGGAGAATGCTTGCATATTTCTACAAAGCTGGTAAAATGAGCATGCGGGTCTTCTCCTTGTAGACTTCCGAGATTTAGGGCATCAACCCCAATAGTTGTAGCATTGTCAACAACAGAAGTTGAATATATTCCTTTTTCTACAACCAATGTTCAAGCACTTTGGCTAAGAAAGGTACTACATGAATTAAAGTGTCCTTAAGAGAAAGAGACCATCATGTTTTGTGACAATAAACTATCTATTTCACTTTCAAAGAATCTAGTTTTGCATGGAAGAAGTAAACATATAAAGATCAAGTATTATTTCATTAGAGAATTGATAAAATATAAATAAGTATACATCAAGTATTGCAAGATACAAGATCAAGTTGCAGATATTTTCACAAAAGCATTAAAGACAGACTTATTCTTGAAAATGAAAGAGAAGCTCGAAGTTATAGAACTCTAGCTTAAGGGGGGATACTAGAAATTAAGCTAGATATATAATGGATAATACATTCCTAGATACATCCCCAATACATGAATTTCTAATTTCTAGATACATTCCTAGATACATCAAACTGTTCAAGTACATGAATGATATGCATACATGTACTTCATTATTTTATGTCTTTTAGGAAATGTTTCTTGAGTATTATTTAAAGGGATCATTTTGCTCATTTGTAATCAAGTAAAAATAAAATCAATAAAAGCAAACTGAAGTTATAAAGAAATTGAGTTTCAAGAGAACAATATTCTTCTCTTGTGTGTTCTTGAGTTTTGTAAGAGAACAAGTTTCTTCTCTTCAAAGTTTGAGAGATTTAGAGTGAATTTTAGAGTGGGTTTATCAATGCTTCCAACATATCACTCATGCTAGAATCGCTATTGAACTCTCAAGAACCACCATCACCACTCAACTCTTTAGAATTACTATTGCTTGGTCTTCCCTGAAGGGATTTGAATCCTGGCAGAAGCGTGTGATCACGTTTTTTTGATTTCTTGAACAAATTAAAAATAAAAAATAAAGAAAAGGTTAAGCATCATACCTTTGCTGATCCATATTTTTAACAAAATCTTCTCCTAGCACTGATAATTATCTCTTTGAAGTCTTCCTTTTCCATGAGATCTTCCTTACTATGACTCTGGCAAGGATCAATGGGGAAGAAGAATTTTTAGAGAAACCTTCTTTCAAAATTGGGAGAATTTTTCTTGGGAGAGAAATCTTAGCAAAATACTGTAGATATTATTTTGTAGAGTGTAGAGTGTGTATTCTATGAAGGTTTCCTATGGCCCTATTTATAGATCTCTATTGAGTCAGTCCTAATCCTATTAGGAGAATCCCTTTGCAAATAGTTTTAAATTAAATTTTGAATAATATCTAATAGAAAATATCTTCCAATTTAATATTTCATATTTAAAAGGTTTAAAATATTTAAATCAATTCCAATAATTCAAATTAATTAATTAATTAATTGAGTCATATTCAAATAAATTAATTCTTCATCATTTATTTAATCCGAATCTTATTCAAATTAAATAATTTATCTATTTATATGGATCTCATCCAAATAAATAAATAATTATTTGAATCATATTCAAATAAATTAATTCTCCATATTATAAAGTTAAAATTTGAATCTCATTCAAATAAACTTTATAATAAATCATGTAATTAATTGTATCCAGTACAACTAATATTTTTCCTCATAAAATTTGAACATCTCAAGTTTTCTTTGAACATATTTTATTCTTGTTGGTCTGTGGTGAGCTAGCAAGGGGACCTTATGAACATACAGATTATAAGATCTAATGATCAAAGATTAATTAATTAAACTCTTTAATTGAATTAACCCTCATTCCTTTACTATAGGGCAAACCACTATAGACCCATAGTTGAACTTTTATGCACTTAGGATAAGTTGTGTCCATCACGAGTTGTTCATAATTACAATTGGGTCAAATGTCCGTTTTACCCCTATAATTACTTCTTTTCCTTAAGTACTATTGATTCCTCGAGGGCTAGTGAGAGAGTAGGGCCCTTGTTCAAGACCTGACATCTGCACTTAAGGGTACTCTTCATCTGCTAACCCTATATGGGAAGGAATGAATTTCATCTTGCGAATTTATATTCCCAACTCCCTATTTAGTCAATTCCCCAAAATGGTAAGCTTATTGAGTTGGTAACTTGGGTTACTCTCACCTATACAAATCAAAGGACTAACCTCACAGACGGAAGTTCGTAAATCACTTAGGATTAAGATTAAGTCGCACATGATCATTTCTATGAAATATTAATCTCATCAATTAATGGATTTACAAAAAGAGATTAAATATTTCACGATTCTTATACAAACTCTTTGTATAGGATACCACCACTCACATATCTCCACATGAACGGTCTGGATCAAACCTTTTATAACTATTACAAAGTGGGTCGTATCCATAGTGTCATCAAGATAGGGCACCTAACCTTATCTATATACTATAGACCTTTAGATTATTTGTTGAATCTAATCCACCCATAAGTCAACTGAATACATGTTCAAGACTTAATGCAATAACCTTGAATTTTTTTAGTTAATGGATAAATTAATATTGTGTAATTAATAATTAAATTAATCAACTAATAATTTATGAGGATTTAAGGCATAAATCCCAACATTCTCTTCAAGGCCTTGTGTAACCTGGATTGTATTAGCACATCATTGACTTGCACTTGCAACAAGTTGAAGTTGATCCTTCTATCAAATTTCTCTATATTAACTTTTTTTTCACTCTTAAAGCTTGACATATATGCTTCACTCCTAGCACACCTGTAAATAATGAACAACCCCACTATTCACAATACAACAACTTGTTTCAAGGATTACTTTCTTATTTGGAAGTTTAGACAATACTGCAACCATACAGCATATTCAGAAATTTAAGAAACTACAAACCCTAAAGCTATAATACCACTTGTTGGGAAAAACCTCCTCCTACTACTGCAAGACTAAGCCAAAAAATAATAGAGAAATTAAAAGAAAGTAGTAAAACAAGGAAATAAAAGAATTAACATGGAAGAACTGCTAACTAAAGAAAAAACCATAGACCATTACAATAACTAAGAATAATTTTCTCTCCCAATCTTAGTTACAAAAACACCCTCTCAAAACTTTTATACTACTCATATCTTTTAATACCACTCTTAAACTAGGTAATAATGATATTGTTGCACGCAAGTGCACATGATCAAGTTATAGTAAAGTAAAACAATCAAGAGACTGAGTATTTTCATTAGGGAATCAAGTTGTCGAATTATGCTTAGCTATTCAAGAATTATGTTGATTTTATCTAAGGATTGGTTTTGTGATGATAAATTTGATTTTTTAAATGAAATAAAGCAAATAAAAATAAAGTTGAAATACAAGAGACAAAGATGTTTCAGGGTATTGAATTCTTTAATTATTTTATTAAGTCACGCAAAAGGATCCTATGGATTATTGTGTCAATGATATGTTCAAGTCTAGAAACTTTTTTCAAGATTATTACATTTCAATAAAAATGTATTCTCATGTAAAAATAATTGATAACTAATTACTTGAAACCAAATTTAGAAGAATGACATTAAGAATAGTAATGATCAATTTCGTTAACAACCTAACAATTTGCGTAAAATGTTTAACTAACGATTCAATACTATATATCTGATTATACGTGCATTCTTTTCTGATTGAAATTCAACCTAGCATACATCTATGATGTGATAAAGTACAATAATATTGGAAAACATTCAATGACAAACATCCTTAGAAAATACTATTGCATTAACATAAATCTATAATTAAGTTCATCAATACCCTAGAACTAGAACGTTTAGCCACGCATCGATGATACAAATGCATTCTCACACATTGCAATCATCATATACAGTAGATAAAAGTAAAGAAAAAGAAGAAAAAACACACCTAAAGTAATCTCTGTTGTTGAAGCTCGACAATCTTACCTTGATACACACCTTAGGATCCTGAACAACCTTCAAACGAACCTTTAATTTTTGTCACCTTCTTTGGACTAAAAACTCTTTCTAAGATTTAGAATTTTATGGTATGTTGAAATGTAATCGGCATCCAAAACCCTAAGGCAATATATAGAAGAAACTTTCCAAAAAATGACATGGTTTCCTTTTCTACAGCACTGACGCCACGGTGTTTTAAGATAGCTCTGCGACACTTGATAACTCTCCAAAAGAGCTATTTATCTCAACCTAAATCATGTTCGTTCTCAGGAATTTAATGTTTATTTGAGCGTTTTGATATGAAAATGAGCAAAGAAGACCATTGGGATGTTTTAGGTGCAATTTGGATTGAAATAAAGCACTTAACAACAACCAGAGTGTGAAAAGGCCAAAATGCCCTTCATGCTGTGCCACCCCCCCCTCCTAGATTACCCTCTTAATCTAGAAAGAGGTGTGAAGATGCTAACATCACCTCCTTGATGATATTTAGCATCAAACTAACCAACTCCACTTGTACATGAACCTGAACAAGAACACAATGATAATTCAATATATTTAATTTCCATTTGACATACTGATTTCATGACATTCATAAACACATATCATAACTTTATCCATCTCCTGTTACATACAAACCATCAAAAGAGTTTATGTACATCAGAAACACTTTTATAGCTACACAACCAAACTACTACTTTATGTCCCAAGTTCCCAAAACTCATATACATATAGTCCATGGTGTGTAGTCTATTTACAACAAGACTCCAAAATATGTAAGCCTAAAATATAGCAGGAGACTCTCGTTGTGTGGTAGTGGATAACTCAGTTTATCTACGAAACTCGATCGCTACCTGGGGGAGGGGGAAACATAAAACATTGAAACCATGAGCTAAAGCCCAGTGAGTGGTAATTTAATATGAACATAAGTTTTCTCTTTCTAAAACATCTACGAAGTTTGTCAAATCATTCAGTAAATCATTGACAAAGTAAAAAAGATTAAGTAACATTTCAAACACGTGCTAGTAAAATATTTCCATGATTATATCTCATATAAAACACATTATAAAGCATTCATGAGTTATCAGAAAACCACACAAACTTTGTACCCAAAAACTTGTTTACAATGACAGGTTATTTTGGAAAAGGATATATGGTTGTCCTAGACATACCATTCATCGAATGTCCCCATCGGTGGTAAATCAAATACAAGGTCATATGTGTACGCAGAGCTGCCTTAAGGCTAAAGATAGATACACACCATAGGCCTAGGTTCCTCTGGACTTCTCGGTATACTCTGGCCACATCTAATCCTAGTAGCCCCTGATTGCCTGGGTGGTGCTACAGGCGTATGTTCCTTTGGACTTTCCAGAATACTCTGGCCATATCTTGCCCCGGTAGGCCCCTGATTGCCTGAGTGGTGCTACTGAAACACATTCAATTAGCATGGAAAAAAATAACCATCTCTTGGGTACAAGAATTAATAGTTTGAAACCACTTTTACAAACCATTCAACATCATTTATTCCCCCATCAAGAGGTTTTCTTACAAAACCATACAAATCAAGTAAAGTAAAATCAGGTTCCACACTACATTTTTAAAGCTTCAATTCATATAAAATCAATGAGAATTCAGAAATCATGATTCAATGCATTTCTGAAATAATAATCAAGTAAAATAGATCATGCCAACGTATTTCTCAAATCGTAGCATACTATCATACTTATATACTTTTCATATCAAAATATTTAAAATAAAACCACTCACAGTGATGGGCATGAATTCCTTGGCCTATAGGCGTTCCCGATATCAATGACCTGAAATAAAGTCCTAATGTTACTAGACACTCATGAGAGGTTAAAATAATCCTAAATAGCCCTTAATGATTCCATAAGACCAATTGAACTCAATTTGGGCCCTAAACTTTCACATTTTGTACCTTAAGTACATTTTCCTTAAAATATCCAAAATGGCCCAAAAATCACCTTAAAATCCAAAATTATTCATTTTAGGCTCAAAATATCAAGAAAATCTTAATTTGGCTTAAAAAATGTTCACTAACACCATAAATGGCTGTGGCAAGGCCAATGGCAGTAAAAATGGGTGTGGCACACGACAAGGGGCGTACGCGAGTGGCATGCAATGGTGGGTGTGTTAGGGCGCATAGGAGGTGATAAGACAAAAGGCACGCTGGGGGCTGGGGCTGGTGGGTGTGAGATGCGCGTGCTGGATAGGTGATGCGCGATTGATGTGCGCGTGGCCTGAGCGACGCTGAGCGGCATGGTGGCTATGCATGGGGGTGGTTGGGCTACTGTTTTCGACCATTGTTTTTCTTATTTCAACCTGATTTTTCAAAGCTTCAAAACACCATTTCCAGTCAAATAAACTTCAAATAAATTTTATGGAACACAAGAAGGAAATTTTAACTAGCTTACTAAAAATTTTGGGTGACTAAATCCTCACAAAAGTCCCTTTAAAATTCCTTCAAAATAGCGAGCTCTGTTTTACCTGATTTTCAGACAACTTCTGTTTTCTTTAAGCTTTGTGAACTTTTTCGAATTCTAATCAATCTGGTAGCCCTAGGGTGTTTTTCACACTCGTTCAACTTTCTTTGGTTCATAAAGCATGAATTTGCACGGGTCAATTGCGAGAACTAGCCTTCCAAACATATGCTTCATGCCCAACCAAAATTTGCCTTTTTTTTTTCTCCAATCATATTCAGCCAACCAGCTCCTTGCTTGCTTATTTACATGGATTTTTCTATTTTTTTCTTTATCTTCTTCATCTTTAAACATCTTTATCAAGTTAAATTAATTTTTAATTTATAAATCTAATCCAAAAATTAATTTTCAAAAAAATAATTTATTCTTCTCCACACACTCACACACTCTCGGGTCCCCTTTCTTTCACTTATAAAATCTTGTTTTTTGTTTTATTTATTTTCCGAACACTTAGCCAATTATCCATTCATAATCAATTACTCAAACACCCAACAAAGTTGCTAAGTTACTAAATAAATAAAAAGGAACTTGCACTTGTATAATAAACTCAAATTACCAACTTCAACACCGAGCAACAAAATTTACTTAGGTCATGTAATCCGAATGATTTATTTAGGTAAATTATAAACTTATTTATTTAAGTTAATCCTAAGCTTAAACAAGAGAAAAAGAAACAAGGGCTTAAACGCTGGTATAACAGAACCACGCTAGGCACTACGTTTGATGCTCAAAGGCAGTAGGCACACAAATCGTGTAGTGCCATGGTGCTCCACTGGAGTGCAGTAGCGATGCAAGACAAATGAGCCTGTGAGAAAAGACATAACACGCAACACATACCAGGAGATAAGACACTGTGTTGTAGTAAAGAGCATGTGCACCACGACGCTCCCCCTCAATGTCGTGACACTTGGGCACTTTTTATAACAACTCCCTTCATTTTTAGGGTAGAGAAGGATGGACTGTGGGTTTGATGTCCTAAAACTTGTATTTTGTAAATAATAAACTCATTCTGAAATTCAATAAAGTTGTTAATGAAGTTTGATTCAATAAAGTTGTATTGAATATATGAATTGCTTATTTCTTTTTAGAAATAAATCCAATAAACTAAAAGATTCATGACTACTACATGAGTAATTGAACTTTATGTGGAGACATAAGAGTTGATAAGGTTCGAGTAAATACTCTAAATGATCTATAATATATGAATAAGATTGGGTAGCTTATTTTGGTAACACTATCAGATGCGACCCGCTCTATAATTGTTATAAGGAGTTGAAGTGATCCTGATTTGTACATATAGTGACATGAGAAGTGGGGGCATCCTGTGCAATGAGTTGCACAAGATCGGACCAAGAAAGAAGTCATTCTTACTTTGTAACCCTGTTTACTTTTTAAAACCAACCATTTCACAACGATGACCTAGGTAACTTGACCTTAATCCTGAGCTAACTATGGACTTCTATTTATTCGGGATTATCCTTAGATTTTCATAGGTGAGGATTGACTCAACAGCGTCAGCTCAATAAGCCTCCCATTTTAGGGGTAAGACCGGGTAGATAGCAGGGGATATAGGTTGCAAGATTCTCTCCTATCTGCTATCAGGGATAGTAGAAAGGTTGCTCTCTTAAGTGCCGACTCTGGGTTTTGAACAAGGGGCCCCACCCTCTTGTTGGCCCGAGAGGAACTCAGTTTGATGATCGGATCACAAATTAATTGTTCATTAGAGGATCAGTGGGACTTAAAGAAAAAGAGGTAATCTTGGGGGTAAAACAACCATTTGACCCAACCGTTATTACGAACAACCTGTGAAGGGCTAACTTACTAATCTTGGTTATATCGAGTGGACAAAATATATCTACAGTGAGGGGAGAGCAACTCTTGGCTTTAGTGGAGTGATCCAGTAGTTAACAAATGAGGGTTAATTCGGTGTAAAGAGTTTAGCCAATTACTCTCGGATTATTGGAGCCCATGATCTATAGGTCCACTAGGTCCCTCTACTAGCTCATAAACGGATTAGCCTTAGAGTAGCTTGATAAGTTGATTTGAAATGTTCAAATTAGAATTAAGAGAATTAGTAATTAAATGTGATATAATTACACGTTTAATTTTAGAATTAAATGGAATTGAAGAATTGGTTAATATTTAAATATGATTTAAATTCATGAATAAGTATTCATGGTAATGGAATTAGTGATGAACTAATTTAATATTTTGATATTAAATTAATAAAATTGTTTAATTAATTTATTAATTTTATTAGAAAATTAATTATTCAATTAATTTTGTAAAATTAATAAAATTTCAATTTTTTAATTGAAATGAATTTTGATTTTGGAAATCACAATAAAAGAAAAATTGGAAAATGAGAAAAATTGGAAAAGTGGGAATTTCCCAATTCTTCCTAGTAGCTCATTCATGGTTCCACCATTGTTACAACTAAAATTCTCAAGCATGAGCTGGAGTTCATGTAGGATATTGATTTGTATGAAAGTCATGCAATATAACAATGAGATCTGAGTGGAAATGGGAGAGAAATCAATTGCATTTTGCTGAACAAAAGTGGTTGAAGAAGTGTTCTTCACACTGCTGAAAAACTAGTTCTCCACCTCTTATTTTCCTTATTCAAGCTTGTTTTGAGTCCCACAACTCAATCAAAGGCTCCAAAAGAATAGTAGGGAAGACCTTGTGGTGGTTCACAACCAAAGGAGAAGGAGATTGCAGTTGGTTTTCGTGAATCAAAGGTACTTCAAAGGTTAGTATTGAAACTCTGTTTTTAGTTCATGAACATGTTGTTTTGAAGGAAAAATTAGTAAATTAGAATGCTTAATGATCTTGTTTTACATCTGCTGCTTGCTTCCTAAATCCAACATGGAGAAGCAGAGAGAAAACCAGCCTCGAGCTCAATTTTTCTTTCCTTTATCTTTTGGTTAGGATTTTGATATTTCGGGTTGTAATCATGGATTGGAAGCTCTTCCCTCTTCTTTCTTTGTCTGTAAAGATGTCGTCGTAAGTGTTCATCTAGTTTTGAGAGCAAACCCTATGTAAATATAGTGAGATCTATCTTATTTGAACATTATATTATGATTTTGCCTATTTGAATATGTTTTAATTTCTCGATGTATATTTCTTCAATGGATTGACACTCCTACACTTGAATAGATGTCGTAGCTATTCAATTTATGGCTTTTATGATGTCTTCTCCTTCATGTAGCTCTTATCACCTATGTAGCAAATTTTGAATTTTGTGTGCAATGATTGTAAGCTTATTATGGATTTTAGGATGCATTGTTCAATTAGGTTCAAAGACAATTGGTTAATTAATAAGGCTAACTAATTAGCTAAACATACAAAGGAATCCTAGGGCTTAAAGCACATGACCTTAATTCCATATGATCGCTTATCAAACACAATAGGACTTAAGGCATGTAGTTTAATTAGGACTTAGGCTTTAATTGATAGTTAGGGTGCTTGCTCAATTCATTCCGAATGATTCAACTACCTATAGTGTCGATAAATTTGGATGAATTGGGTAGGTACTTGTGGAAGCATAATCAAATATATGTTTAATCAAGATTTCTCGATGATAAAAGTTACATAGGAACTCAATTTGCTCCCAAGACTAGAACCTCTTATCCTTAGTTACATTTACCCTTTTATCCTTATTTTCTTGCATTTAATTTCATGCCTCATTGTTATCCACACCAAAACCCACGTTTACCACTATAACTAGAGAATTAGCTTAATGAAACATTATTAGTACCTTCATACGGATCAACTTGGACTTGCCACTGTTGCTACGCCTTTATAGTAATGGTTGTATAGTTGGTATTATAATTTGTTTTTTTTGGGAATAAAACAACACCAAAAGGAAGCCACTATCAACGTGCTTTCCCTCAATCACAGTGCAGCATACCGCTTATTTGCCTGCTCTACAGTGCTCTTTGATAGTGCTACAATGCTTTGCTGCCAATCATAGCCCTTTGCTTGTAGAAAATGCACTAAGGTCAGCGCCACATAAGTACCATGACGCTGGCCTGATTTTGAAAAACTTGATCTTTTTCTCCACTCTTCTTTCCTTCTTTCGATGCTTGGCTTAGGTTTCAATTCCTTTCAATTCCTTGGGCTTATTTAGGTCCTTTCTGGATCATTTTGACATTGAATCTATATCCCGAACATAACCTTGAAAATTGCTAGCAAATAGTATCAAAACCACTAAAATTATTTAAAATCTATCCTAAATCAAGAGAAAATAACAAACATTTTAAGTGCATTTCAAATACAAAAGGAAATTTAACTAAAGTTAACATGCCTAAGCTTAAATTGTTTCTAATTGGGACAACTTAAAACTAAGGGTATATGCTCAAAGCATTTAGATCCTTTTAAAATCAGATACATTATTAATTAATTTTTAGTTTTCAATCTTATCCTTTAAAATTATACAATGTTGTAAAAGGACCATTATAAATAACCTATCAAGTTACATACAAGCATGCTTTGATTATGCTACTAAGGATACACACAAATAAATTTCATGGATTGTGAGTCAATTACTAGCAAAGCAATAAAAATATGCAAGGTGATCGATCCAAACATAATACGATGCATAAAAATTCAAATACATTAATTAATCACAGGCATTCATAAGTTGAAAATATAAATTATAAGTCCTCGGAACATAATACAATGAGTTTCTTCATCAACCTAAACACTAAACATTGAGATAACACTCTTCATGGCAAAGATAGTTTCCACAACATAAAAATAGACAAAATACATAAAAGAACAAAGAAGAAGGTGAAGGGAGGCTAAAGCTTGAAGCTTTAATTGATAGATAATTGATGTGATGGGAAAACTTCCTATTTATAAAGTTAGAGCGACACTAGGTCAAATACATGTGCAACAACGACTTTCCTAATCAAGAATGATGTAATGCTGTCCCCTTTTGATACATTCTGTCTTTGGCACGACACTAGGTTCGGGTGAAAAGCACCTAAAAATTGCTTTTATTTAAAGGGGATTTCACTTGATTTTATTAGATTTTTTTGTTGTTAGTTAGTGATTTTTTAAGACTTGAGTAAAAGGACAAGATTCAAAGCTAAAATGGATTAAAACGGTCCAATTATGCATAAACGAGAAAAATTGGGATTAAGTGTTTCAAGTAGGGAAGAAAAGAGGAGAAAACCCAAGGTGTGCCAAAAAACAAGGCAGCACAGCACCGCAGCACTACCTCGATGCTTTTCTCAGAAGCATAAGGGAAGTGAAGCTACGAAATGCCTAGGGTAGTGCCTAGGTGTCACAACCCACCTTAGATTACCCTACCCGAATCTAGGATGAGGCCTGACGACAGTAGACCCCGAACGTGCAATGGAGCCTACCATCAAACTTGCCTTGAACTTGAAACTAACTTGAATTATATACCTTACTCATACATTTACATAACCATGATCTTATTAAAACTCCATACTTGGCTACATGTAACAATAAAATGATGAGTCGAGTGGCAACTTCTTAATAATTAAGCCCTGTTGAAACTCAAGAGAAACCTGGTGAGGGAAAGCATTTTGAAAAGGTTGAACTAAAAATGCCCTATGAGTGGTGAAAATTTATAGGAAAATAATTTTAAAAGACTATATAATCCTATTGAAAAGAAATTCAAGTTTTGTAAATAGATATGAATCATGAGTAATTTAGGAATTTGTAAACTATCACATGATAAATGGAAATTGAAGTACTGTAAACTGAAGTAAAACATGTGCAGTTCAAAACTTATGAGAGTTATTACGTAGATAAAATAATAAACATTAACTTGCAAGCATAAACAAGAACTTCTAAAAACCTCATCAAACCTAGACCCGAACATGGTCATACCATTTATGAAGAAACTCGATGTATATAGAAAAGAAACATTGTCATGCTATATATCGAGCAAGCTCTAGATGCATAGCAGAGCAAACGTGGTCATACTACTTACCAAGTAATCT
This sequence comes from Benincasa hispida, assembly GCF_027475165.1. Lineage (NCBI taxonomy): Eukaryota > Viridiplantae > Streptophyta > Magnoliopsida > Cucurbitales > Cucurbitaceae > Benincasa > Benincasa hispida. Next base: position 26,142,664 of record NC_143483.1, read on the forward strand.
CAAAGTAAATAGCAGAGAAACATGGTCATGCGTGCATGTGGACTAGCCTCCAAAAGGCAAAGCATTTTGACATACAACCCAAAGCCTATGTATGCGTTGAAGTGGGTCCCAAAGGCCTTATTGTATAACATGAGTATACTATGGAAACACATTCACATCAGTGTAGTGGGAAATCACCATGGGTATAATGATATAGTGGGTTTCAAAACCAGTTCAAACTTATACATAAAACTTGTAGTTTCTGGAAATGACTTTTAGGTATCTTGTAAATCATTCAAAAATCATAAATTTTCTTTCAAACCACATTTTATAGATACAAAATTTCACATGAAAGACATTTTCTTTAAATAACTTTAAAACAGAAAACATGACTTGAAAATCTGGAATTTGTACTCATTTTCTAGAAATCACATTTCAATACTTCTAAAATCATGCGTAATCAAAATTTTCATGAAATATCGTAATATTTAACTAATAATAAAATATCTCGTGAAATAAATCACTCATAGAGTTATTATCGATCACACATCAGTTCACTTCTCGTTATCCAATGTTCAGTCTAACCTAAAATTCCAAATTGAGTATTCAAGAATTAATCTAAAAATACGTAAAATTCATAACGAAATTCCAAATCATCAAATTTATGTCTAATTATAAGTTGACATGTGTCCCAAATTGAAGTTGAAGACAAATTTCGATGATGCCATATGGTTTCATCATGACCGTTGAATCAGATAAGATTCATTTGACCCAATTTGATATTATTATTTGGGTTAAAGTCCAACTAAGCCCAAAAATGGGCTGAATTTGACCCAAATGTCAAATCAGGCCCAAATTTAACTATTTGGGTCCAAGGGTCAAGCCCACGTTCCAACCAAGCCCAAGCCCACCCACTTGAGTACTCAATAAACAGAGAAGTTCTCTTCATTTTTTTTTTTTGGGGGGGGGGGGGGTAAGGAATTCTACAATCCAGAGATCCCAAAAAGAATTCTCCCAACAATCAGAAGACTCCTAGACTCCTGAAGCTACACACTCTTTGACGACACAAGTCTCTTGAAGATACAAGGACTCTTCTAAGACTTCAACTTCAAGAAAATCACGCGCTCCACTTCTTCAAATCAAGCGTACACATTCAATGGAGGGAGAATTCATATGATTAAGTACTAGAGATTGAACCACATCGCATCAACATCAACATCAACACAAGTTCAACTCCATGAAAAAAGTTTCTTCGGAAGCCTCGTGCGAAAACTAATCATCCAAGAAGATCAACAAGCCAAAAGGCCGATCATCAAAAAAGATCAACAAGCCAGAAGGCTGATCATCCAAGATGATCATCAAGCCCAAAGGCCGATCATCCAAGAAGATCAACAAGTCAAAACGCTAATTATCCAAGAAGATCAACAAACCCAAAGGCCGATCATCCAAGAAGATCATCAAGCCCAAAGGTCGATCATCCAAAAAGATTATCAAGTCCAAAAGCTGATCATCCAAGAAGATCAACAAGCCCAAAGGTCGATCATCCAAAAAGATCAACAAGCCTAAAGGCCGATCATCCAAGAAGATTATCAAGCCCAAAGGCCAATTATCCAAGAAGATAAAAAAGCCCAAAGGTCCGTCATCCAAGAGGACAAACCAACTTAAAGATGAAAGTTTATTTTAAACACATCAAAGAATTATATATTAGAGATTGTACTTGATATACTGAAATCAATACAAATAAAAAACTTCAAATTCCACGAAGCAGGTTTCTCTGGAAACCTCTTGCGAAACAATTGGCACGCCTAGTGGGACCTCTCTGTTGGGAATATCCTCGAACTCGTAGTTCGTGTTAAACATTCTATTTTATCAATAACAATGACTTGTTGATTTTGCATCTTATTATGAAAATCCAATAAATGCATCCTTGGCTATAGTCTGAATGCTGTAACTTTATGTAGTGACATAAACAGGATCAAGTTGACAGTATATAACCTAAATGGTCTAATAAGTATATGGATGAAATTGGGTATCTCATCTTAGTAACACTATTGGATGCGGCTCACTCTGTAGTTGTTACAAGAAGTTGTAAGGTGCTACAAATGATGTGATCCACAAATCGTTCATGTTGAGACATGAGAGTGGGGGCATCTTATGCAATGAGTTTGCATATAGACTGGACCACGAAAATAGTCACTTTTCTTTAAACCGACCATTTAATGTGAAAACTGACTATTTCATTTATTACATAACCTAGGTTAACTCGATCTTAATCCTGAGCTAGCTATGAACTTCTACTTGTTCGGGATTATCCTTTGATTTGCAACGGTGAGAGTAGTCTAACAGCATTGCTCAATAAGCTTACCATTTTGGGGTTAAGACCGGATGAATAGCTGGGGACATACCCTTGCAAGATGGAATTCGCTCCTACCCTATTTAGGGTTAGCATATAGGTTTTTCTCTTAAGTACTGACTCCAGGTCTTGAACAATCGGGGCCCAACCTTCTCATGATAGAGAAAGGATTTAATTCATAGAGATTATGAATAAGAATTATTCATTAGAGGATCAGTAGGAACTTAAGGAACAAGATGTATTCATAGGGGTAAAACAGAATTTTTGACCTACCTATGATTACGAACAACCTGTGAAGGATCAACTTACTGATTATGGTTATTAAGTGGACATAATATATCTACAGTGAGAGAAGTTCAACTATGGGCTATAGTGGAGTGTCCTATTAGTTAACGAATGAGGGTTAGATCAGACTAATGAGTTTAGTCGATTAATCTTGAATCTTTGGAGCCCATGATCTGTAGGTCCATGAAGTCCCCCTACTAGCTCATAAATGGATAAGCTTTAGGGTATCTTGAGAAATTAATTTGAAATGTTTAAATTAAACGGAACAAGAGAATATATATTAAAATATGATTTAAATATATGAAGATGATTATTGTGCAAAAATTAATTTAATATTTGATATTAAATTAATTTAAGAAAATATTTTTTTGAATTAAAATGGTTTTAAAATCATTTTTTGTTTTAAAAGAAAAATAGGAAATCGTTTTGCATGGTTGCACAAAATGGAGATTAAATTTTCTCCATTACCTCCATCTTCATGCTCACACAAAGGCCATTATCCTTTCTATATTGATTCTCCAAGCATGAGCTACAAGCCATGCACTCCATTTCTTTGCATGTTCATCTACTATATATAAAGAAGATTGGAGTCATTTGAGGAGGATGAATGCAGAATTTTTTAGAGAAAAATTGCTATGAGTTCTTCTTGGTTCTTCACTTCTTCAAGCTGTTCTTGAGTCCCACAACTCTGCCTAAAGCTCCAAGAGGATAGTAGGGAAGCCTTTGAGGTGGTTCACGGTGATATTAAGAGAAGACTACTGCTATACACCCATTTTCTTGGAGAGTTCTTCAAAGGTATGATCTTAAAACCCGCTTTTTAGAAAAGCATGCTTTAGTTTCTGCCAAAATTAGTGAATTTGAATGCTTATGGATCCTTGATACTTTCGGTGCATGTTATTTAACTCTTTCACTCTCTACCTCCCATCTCTCTTTCTTCATCCAAGTTAAAAAATCGACAAATGACACCAAAGAAAGTCTCATCCAAAGTAATCATCGCAAGTGACACTTACATGGGACCTGTCACCGGCAACCATTCAAAAAGAGTTCATGTAGGAACAAGAACAAGGTTCTATCCTCACAAAGAAAGTCTAAGAACAACTGACAGAATCTCCTGAAAGCAAGATCTTCATCAAAGAAAATCCCTTGTTTGACAACTCTGCTCCTACTTTTGATCGATCAGAGACAGAATCACACTTGGATATAATGTCTGTCATGATGACTAATGTAACGACTGAGTTGGCCATGGCAGAGATGGAGAGGAAGATAAATTTCCCATGAAAGCTATAGAGAAGCGAAATCATGAAATCAGTACCTTAAGAGAACAGGTGCAGGCTCGTGAAACTGCTGAGTCGAGTCAAACTCTTGCTGTTAAAGCCAATAACAAAGAGAAGATCGTGTTGCAGGAAAACCAATCGCAACAATAAACTTCTGTTTCCTCCTTTTCGGTCCAGCAACTGCAGGATATGATCACCAACTCCATTAGAGCTCACTATGGAGGTTTGTCTCAAACTTCTTTCATGTACTTCAAGTCGTACACTAAGAGAATCGACAACTTGAGAATGCTTGTTGGGTACCAACCTCTAAAGTTCCAACAATTTGATGAAAAGAGCAATCCGAAACAACATATTGCTCACTTCATTGAAACCTATGAAAATGTAGAAACCAAAGGAGACCTGTTAGTCAAGCAGTTTATTTGTACCTTGAAAGGAAATGCTTTCGATTAGTATACTAATCTAGAGCTGGAAGTGATTGATAGTTGGAAACAATGGGAAAGAGACTTCCTCAACCGCTTTTATAACACTAGGCATATCGTTAGCATGAAGGAGCTGACAAGCACCAAGCAACGAAAGGGAGAACCGGTCATTGACTACATCAATCGATGGAGAGCTCTAAGTCTGGATTGCAAAGATTGGCTCACAGAGTTGTCCGCAGTGGAGATGTTCACCCAAGGCATGCACTGGAAGCTTCTCTACATCCTACAAGGGATAAAACCTCGTATGTTTGAGGAGTTGGCAACACATGCTCATGACATAGAGCTGAGCATCGATAATGGGGGAACTAAATATTTTCTTGTCTCTGAAGGGAGAAAGCACAAGAATGAAACCAAGGGCATTAAAAAGATCGTGGTGGAGATATATGGACCTCTAATTCCAAAACTATATGATAGAACATGGGATTGCGTCCCAATTTTCGGCCCCAGGTACACCTCAACAAAATGGTGTATCAAAAAGGAGAAACAGGACCTTTTTGGACATGGTTAAGTCTATGATGAGTTATGCTCATCTTCCAGACTCGTTTTGGGGTTATGCAGTGTAGACTGCATGTTATATCCTGAACAATGTTCCCTCGAAAAGTGTTTCTGAAACATCTATTGATTATGGAGAGGTCGTAAGGGTAGTTTATGCCACTTCAGAATTTGGGGTTGTCCGACACATGTGCTAGTGACTAACCCAAAGAAGTTGAAACCGCGTTCGAAGGTTTGCCTCTTTGTGGGCTACCCAAAGGAAATGAGAGAAGGATACTTCTATGATCTAAGTGAGAACAAAGTGTTTGTTTCCACTAATTCTATCTTCTTGGAAGAAGATCACATGAGGGATCATAAGCCACGAAGTAAGCTCGTTTTACGTGAGATCTCAAGTGAGACTGAGACTGTTGAGGGTTCAACAAGAGTTGTTGAACAGGCCGAGGATCAACAAGAGTTGTTGAGGTCAGAACGTCTAGTCAACTAGCTCAAGAATTGAGACTGCCTCGACGTAGTGGGAGGGTTATGAACCCATCGGATCACTACATGGGTTTGACTGAAGCCCAAAGTTTCATTACGAATGAGGGGTCGAGGATCTGTTGTCTTTTAAGAAAGCAATGAAGGATGTTGACAAAGATGAATGGGTTAAGGCTATGAACCAGGAAATGGAGTCTATGTACTTCAACAACGTCTAGGAGCTTGTTGATCCACCTGATGGGGTAAGACTTATTGGGTATAAGTGGATCTATAGGAAAAAGAGGGGTGTAGATGGAAAGGTGTAAACCTTCAAGGCTAGGCTCGTGGCAAAGGGTTATATCCAGGTTGAGGGAGTTGACTATGAGGAAACTTTCTTATCTGTTGTCATGCTTAAGTCCATTAGGATTCTCTTGTCCATAGCCACATTTTATGATTATGATATATGGCAAATGGACGTCAAGACTGCCTTTCTTAATAGTAATCTTGAGGGGACCATCTATATGACTCAACCAGAGGGGTATCTAGTTCCAAATCAAGAGCAAAAAGTTTGCAAGCTTAATAGGTCCATTTATGGGATGAAACAAGCATCTCGATCTTGGAACATCAGATTTGACACTACTATCAAGACGTTTGGCTTTGACCAGAACGTTGATGAGCCTTGTGTTTACAAGAAGATCATCAACAGCTCAGTAGCTTTCCTGGTACTGTATGTGGATGATATCCTACTCATTGGGAATGATGTAGGATATCTGACTGACATTATGAGTTGGCTAGCTGGCTAGTTCCAAATGAAAGATTTGGGTGAGACATAGTATGTTCTAGGGATCCAGATCATTTGGGATCGCAAGAACAAACGGTTAACCCTATCTCAGGCATCGTACATTGATCAAATGTTGATCAGGTACAGGATGCAGGATTCCAAAAGGGATTTGTTACCTTTCAGGCATGGAATTGTTCTGTTTAAGGATCAATGTCCTAAGACACCTCAAGAGGTTGAGGAGATGAGACAGATTCCCTATGCTTCTGCTGTAGGAAGTTTGATGTATGCAATGTTGTGTACTAGGCCTGACATTTGCTATACAGTAGGGATTGTTAGTCGGTATCAGTCCAATCCAGGATTTGATCACTGGATGATGGTCAAAATGATCCTCAAGTATCTTCGGGGAACATGCTTGTGTATGGAGATAAGGATCTGATCCTTATAGGGTACACAGACTTTGACTTTCAGACCGATCGAGATTCTCGCAAATCGATATCAGGATTAGTGTTTACTCTGAATGAAGAGGCTGTAGTTTGGCGAAGCATCAAGCAAGGATGTATCGCAGACTCCACTAGGAAGTCGAATACATAGTGGCTTCTGAAGTAGCTATAAAGGCTGTTTGGCTGAGGAAGTTCTTTACAGATTTGTAAGTTGTTCCAAATATGGATTTGCCTATCACTCTTTATTGTGATAACAGCGGGGCTGTGGCAAATTCGAAGGAGCCTCAGAGTCATCGTCGGGGTAAGCACATAGAACGAAAATATCACCTGATCAGGGAGATTGTGCATCACGGTGATGTGATAGTCGAGTAGATCGCATCGAAGCACAACGTTGCTGATCTCTTTACAAAGGCCCTCACGACTAAAGTGTTTGAGGGTCACCTGAAGAGTCTAGGTCTACGGGACATGCGACATCTTGTCTAGGGCAAGTGAGAGATGATACTGGGGTATGCCTTAGTTTATTGTATATTGTACATTTTTATATTGTATTGTACATTAGTCTCCCGAGTCATTAGGACAAGTGGGAGATTGTTGGGATTAGTGTTCTAATTCTCCCGGAGTCTTGCTATTTTGTAAAGATACACATTGTAAATGAATAAAATAAGTGTTATTTAATTATGACATTTAGTCATATCCAATAAACAAAGCTCCTTGGTTAACTTATGTGAACTTAAGCATGTACATGTGATATACAAGTGGATCATGTCTTAAGTGATAACCTAAATCGGTTTGTAGTATAAGAATTAAGGTGGGATACCTGATCCTGGTGACACTATGGATACGACTCGCTTTGTAGAGGTTTGCAAGTGTTCTAAACTACTACAGATGGTTGAACTTGACCATTCGTGTGGAGACGTGGAGCGGGAGTGTCCTATAGAAAGAGTTTGTATAAGACCTGGACCACGAGATGGCTAGACTCTGTATATAACGCCGTTGATACTAGAGACTTACATCTCACCTAAACAACCATAGGTGACACAACCTCAATCCTGAGTGTTTTGTGAACTTTTGCCTTTGAGGGCGGTCCTTTGATTAGTATGGGTGAGAGTGTCCAAATTGTCAACTCAACATGCCTACCTTTTTGAGGACTTGTCTGATCTAGGAGCTGGGAACTTAATCCACAATATGGAATTCACTCCTTTCCCGAAGTAAGGATAAGTAGAGAGATTGCTCTCTTAAGGGCTGATTTCGGGGCTTGAACATAGTGACCATAGCTTCTCTTTGGAAGAGAAGACTTAGTCATAGTAGGACTATGATTTATGTTCATTAGAGGAATCAGTGGTACTTAAGGAGACAAATGTAACTACAGGGGCATAACGGTTATTGGCCCAGCTATACTTATGAGCGATCTTTGAAGAGTTGTCGCACTGCTGATTGGTTAAGATGGACACATAATATATATGTACTGAGGAGAGTTCAATGTCGGTCTTTAGTGGAGTGTCTGGTAGTTAACGGATGGTGGATCCCGTGACTAAAGAGTTTAGTCAGTTATTCACCGTTGGAGCTTCGGATCTACAGGTCCATGAGGTCCCCTTGGTAGCTTGGATTCATGTTGAAGGATCAAGTTCTTGGTGTTGATTTGAAATGTTCAAATTGACAAGAGGTAATTTGATTATATGTGATATAATTGGTTTGATGTATAAGATACATATAGTGGAGGATTCATGTAAATGAGATTTACATTAAGTACCATGGAATAGAAAAAAAACTGTGGTTTATATGTTTCATGAGATGAAATATTAAAACTATAGGTTATAAATATAGTATGATAAGTTGGTTATCATTTATATTTATAATAATATTGATTATTAGATAATTAATATTTTTTCTTTTAAATAACCAAATGTAGTGGGTGGTTATTGATCATGGTAATCGTGAGGTTTTAAAAGGAAATCGGTTTCCTATTTTGAAAAAGAGGTTTTACAAAAGATTGAAAAGATTTGAGTTTTCTCTCTAGTGAAAAGAAACTCACGGAAGTCGTCAAGTAAATACAGATTTACTAAACGACGACTAGGCTAGGTAAATGATCGTGCAGGTGCTAGCTAAACGACCGCATAGCTTTGCTAGACGATCGCTGACCTAAGGTAAACGATCGTGTAGAATCGACCGAGCTAAATGATAGAGCTAAATGATCGCATAGCTTTTGCTTGATGATCGCATAGTTTTATCTAAACAATTGGGCATCGACCTATACGATAGGTCTTCGACTTCTCCCACTTGCCCAGCCGTGTACGTGATCGTTCTTTCTTCCATTCATCTGCCTTACACCAAGTCCGAATAGAGCCCACCCTTTGGATTCTCACACTGAGAATACCAAGGTCGCCTTGTTGGTGGTGTCAGACTCAACTCGACACCATTGAGGTTTACCAGAGGTTGTTCATGATGATGTGGAGGTCGTTTGCTGTTGTGGAGGTGTTCGTGACTATGGAGATCGTTGAGGACGAGCGCGAAGTGTTTGTGCTGTGTTTGTGCGGTGTTTCGATCGTGTTGATTGGGCACTCATGGTTGTTGTGATTGATCGGAGTGCACATTGGAGCATGGAGACACTTCTACCTTTGTTAGTACAGTTTTTCCTTTTGTACATTTTGATGTTCATGCTGTAATTTCTTTGTATATTTGCATAACTATTTGTATTGAACTCGACTGTAAATGAATTGTTGATTCATGATTGTAATTTGGAATAATCTTGCTTCCGCTGTTCACGAAAATCTCGAGTGTCGATTTCCTTCAAGAATGTGAGTGGGTGGTTAGGGAGATGAGGTCTTTTTCCTCTTCTTCGTTGTTTTACACAGATCTCTGTGTGTGTTTGAATTTGGCTCTCAGATAAAAACTCCAAAGATTTCCTTCCTACTCCTTTCAATTTTATTTCCTCTTAAAAAATCACAGAGCCAACAAACTCCTGTGATTCTCATCCTAGAGAAAACCGAGGACTCCTTCATAGTGGTGGCCATTTGGAGATCGATTTGTTCGTGACGAATTGGATTGAGGTTTTCATGTGAAGAAATTTGTTCTTCAAAGGTAAGGGTTTCTAAACCGTAATCTTATTTTTATTTATTTTTTTATGTTGCATGCTATAAATTCTTGATTTGCGTATTCTGTACTGTAAAACATTGTTCTATGACAATAAGAATTCAGACCAATCCACATTTCCGCTCAGAACCTTCATAGGTTCCTTCAATTGGTATTAGAGTGCGGTTTTTGTCTCATTTTTTATTTTTTAGAATTAATTTTATAGTAATGGTGGGTTCTATACATTCAATGTATTTGTGGTTGATGATTGTTTGTGGAATGTAATTGGTTTACAATTATTGGATGTTTTCGAGACTGGAATTTAGATTTTCTACTTTGATTTACAAAATTGGTATGTAAGGGCCCTTTTGTTTTTGGGCATAATTGCAATTGAGTTTGTATTTATCTATATTGAGTCACTCGTAATATTCCCAGTGAAAATTATGGACAATACGAGGCCAAAATCAAAGGTTTTTCGAAGAAGTTCGAATCTGTATTGTGGGCAACAGTACAGTAGCATCGTGACGTTGTGCCCTAGCACTACAATGCTCCAATACTAAGGACGGAGTTCTTTTCCGTAGCAATGCTAGGGCACAATGATATTGAAGAGAGTTATATTTTCTATGTTAATTCCCTCAAAATTATGTTATTTGTTTGCTTTTAATGTTCATTTTGTAGGTAAAATAGTCCTAAGAGTATTTTGGAGTTATTACAAAAAGTTTGGACTAAAAACGATCAAGAAGAACTAAAAAATCAACAAAATTGAAGAGAATCAAAATTACCAAAATTCCATGACAAGCAGCGTCACGACCCTCCATGAAGCGTTGAGCAACGCTTAAAGACAGAATGCATCACATTGCTACACAGCAGGGCAGCATCGCAACGCTGCCAAGGTGCATCACAACACTCCAGAGATTGATGGAATTTGCGCCTTGCACAACCCAGCATCAGCCAAGCGTCTCGACCCTCATCCAACACTTCTTGGCTTTTTACGATTGAACATTGCAACGCTATCCATAACATCGAGCCACTACACCTGCGAATATAAAAACTTTTCTTTTATTTTGAGCAAAGAGAGGCTGATTTTTCATGGAGTCTAGAGTGTCTTTCAAGATCTATTCATCTCCTTGGTAATTTTGTTTCTAACTAGTTAGATTTTCATTTCTTTTTTTTATTTTAAGCCATGTATTGGATTCCTTCATAGATTTGTCAATGGATTTATGAAGTAATTTTTTTCAATCTTGTTTCTAGTTTCAAGGATTCTTGCAATTTTCTTGAGTTTTCTACTTTTCTTTACAATTTTCATTTTGAATTTATGCTTCTTTGAATCAATTTGAACTTCTAAAAGCATGTTTTGGGATCTTTATCTCTTGATCATGTATAGCCAAGATTCTTAGTCTTGCTACAATCATGCTTGAATATGTTGCTTTGAATGTATTCATATATAAGAATGTCTAGCTAAGGTGTACCAAGTGGCAATAGTTAATTCTGTATTTGATGGCTATTCCTAGAATACAATAATTGCTAGATTTGAAGATACTTTCAATTAATTGAATATGAATATCTTGACGATTAATAGACACAATTGAATTCTCAAACTTAATGCATATATTTTCTATTCTATATGGACACTATCGAACCCAATAGGATTAAAAACATATAGGTTGATTAGAGTTGGGCCTTTTCAACTTTAACCAATGTTTAGGATGCTGTCTTGATTAGATTTTTGCTAAGTTGAGACTAGCTTAGTCGAGTCAACCAAGTAGTCATGTGCATAATTCGATTACAAAAACTAATTGGTAGAAATCAATTATAGAAATTTCATTGAATGTCTAACTTGAAATAGAAATGAGATTGAACAATACTTGTTTGCTTTTATCCTTTATCTTTTGATTTTCAAGTAAAATTTTCTTTTGTCTTTTTACCAAAACCCTTGTTTTTATCGCTTTCATAGTTGAATTTAGCTTAAGAAAAGATTAAACTTAAGCTTCCCTATGGATCGACTACGTACTTGTCGCTTATGCTACTTGTTAGTATAAGATGTAGGTTTCGGTGATTTATAAATATTTTTGTTTTAATTAGAGTCGAACTAATGACATCGATTCGAGAGTGAACAAAATGGGCTCGTTGTCGGGGAAACTAAGTCATTTAATCTCTTTCTTAGTTAAAATCAACTTGTAAACTCTAAAAGTGCCAAAATGATTTTTCTTTCTTTGAGTCACTTGTTTTAATATGGTGGATATGAATATATTTTATGCACTTCTTTCAAGACAAGCAGCTCAACGTAAGGAAGAACAAGAGGTAAGAGAAATAAATGAACTTATAAGTCAAGCTTTTCAACTAACCTCTCTTGTTCAAGATTTAGCTATTAGGCAAACACAGGTTTCATGTGGTCCTGTATGTGAACATTACCCTACTCGGGAGATATAGCCAAACACTGATGTCGATACATGCGTCTTCCTCAAATTCAGGTATTTCTCTAGAAGGATTAGTTAAGGAGCTTTCTAAAAATTCTTGTGAGATTATGCAAGAATCCTCCCTCAGTCAGCAAGAATCCTCTAGTTTTCAACAAGATAGCTTCGATTTTGTAGCTAAAGTTAAAACTGAATTTAGTAATTTGAGTAACCTCATTGCTCAAATTATTGAATCAGTAGAGAGACTAGAAGAGTCTTGGGATCAACAATCTTCTAGTAATACCAAACCTTGCAGTGAAGTTGCTTGCATTGACCATAATGTTGAGCAGCTGGTTCCTTGAAGTATAGGTCAAGGTAAGACTTTTGATTTTATTACGTGTGAACTTGCTAATGCTTCTTTTCAGTATGTGCAGGAATCTATTGAGACTCACTTAGAGACTCAAACCTCCATGCTCGTTGAGGTAGAGCCTCTTCTTCAACTTGCACATCCGGGCTTATACTGGAAAGTGGTTCAGAGCCTTCCATTGTCTGTTGCACCAAGATTGACACATTTGAGGAATTCTCCCAATCCACTGACGAAGAAGATATTTACTCCTCACCGTACCAAAACAAGTCAGTAAGGTAGAGTATGAGTCAAAACTTCATATCGGAAAGTCTCAGGTAATAGAGTTTGAGGTTGCCAAACCTCATTCTCTTTTCCTCTTTGGCATCTCATATATATATATATTTTTTATCATTGCTCATATTATCCATACGAGTTGGAGTCTATGTTTTAGTCTTTTCTTTATTTCGACTCTTTTGGGTCACTTAAGTCTTTTGATTCTTTCTTTTTCTTTTTTTTTGCCAAAAATTAGAAAAAATAAATTCGACCTGTCTGGTTCTCATCAAAAGATGAGTATTCTTATAGCCCTTCAGGCTATATAGATTCATCTAAGAGAGGACCGGAAAAGTATGAAAATTATTATGGACCTTGAAAAGCGAAAAAGATGGGTAACGTTGTGCAATCAGCGTTAAATTTTTTCCCTTCCTGGAGGTAGCTAGGTGTCAAAAATAAAACAACTTTTAATCGCTTTTCTTTATTTGCTTTCGAGGAATAGAATTTTTAGACTAACTTTTTTTGCTGGTAGCTTTTTCTTTGTTTTGTTTTTTTTTCTTCTCTTTCCCTTTCTTGTAGGAATAAACAAAATGAAAGAAAAACAAAATTTTGAAGCAGGAAGAAAATTCTACCACCACCCACTGCATAAAGACCAAGGGAGTTTTCTGTTCCCTTTATCTTTTTGTCTTCACGCTTATATTTATATTTTAAAACATTGAGGACAATGTTTAATTTTTAAGTTGGAGGTGGGGAACATTGCATGTTCATGAAATTTTAATTAGGATTGTAGAAAAATTAAGCTTATTAATTTTTTGTTTTTTGCTCTATAATGATATACAAATGCATGTCTGAAACCCTTGAGCATCTGAGCTCGGGTTATTTAGATTTTGTGACTTTGATTAGATATATCTTGATATATTTCTAAGGCTCTAATGAATTTTGATGATATAACTTTTATTCTCTGAGAATACAATATTTCTTGATATTTCATGATCTCTTGACATTTTTAAAATGACACATTTTTTGCTTTAAATGCATGTTTATACATTCAAGAATCCCATTTACTTTGTTTTTATGCATAATTTGATTTAAAAAATATCTCATTCTTATCAATAAAACTTTGGTGACGCATTCTTTCAAGTAAAGATACAAATAAAATTTTAGATTTCTTAAATTTTTTGAACAAAAATTTGAAATTTTTTTTTATGACAGAAATTCTTTTTTCTTTAATTTCATAAAAAAATCAAATGCTTATCTTTTTAGATTTACTTAGAATCTTAAAACTTTTAGAAATGTCATATTTACTTAATTTTCTTTGTTACCCCGATATGACAATCTTTGATCTAAGAACAATCATCTTGTTAGAGTAGCAAGTCTAGACAAAGAGAAATAAAAAGGACCTAGTGTTAATAAAAGAAAAACAATTGCTAGCATAAAAAAAATAAAAAAAAAGCAAATTTGCATTATTAACATAACAAAAATAACATAACTTTCACTAATGTGTGTGTGTGCGCACTGATAAAGGTGAAAAGAGCTACCTCCATTGTGTCTAGTTAGGGCCCACGAGAAAAGAGCGATAGGCTCCCTACGATCGGAGTGTGAAAGCTATCCCTCTAGGTAAAAGAAATGCAATTTACATTTTGTGTGCGTGCGTTTAAAATGACACCCTTGTCATTGAATTGTCTCTCTCCAATGCAAGTTAAGTATATCATAGACCGATAACCAGGCCAGTGTAGGGCAAAGAGGAATTGAGAGTTTGATATCACATTTCTACTAGTTTTAGCCTTTAAATATACTAAAACTTAGTAATCCTTCTTTTATGACTTTACAAAAAAAAAGACATTTTCTTTTCAAAAATAAGCTTCAACTTTTAATTAGCAAAACTTAAATTTCTAATTGCTTGCTTGTATCCTTACTTCCTTGATTGTTGAGAAAAGAGATAAGAATCAATTCATTGTATAAGACAACTGAATGTATAGACCATTTGAATATGTGGATGAGAATGTGCCAACTTGAATAGATCAATTTGAATAAATGAATGAAACTTTGAATAAACAATAAAATAATTCATATTTTGCTTGATTGTATACATATTTCTAGTTCAAATTTGTTTGGGATGATCAAGAGTTAAGTTGCAGGTGTTTTCATAGGTCTTTAAGAGAGATATATTTTCTACGTTAATTCCCTCAAAATTGTGTTATTTGTTTGCTTTTATTGTTCATTTTGTAGGTAAAACAGTCGCGAGAGTATTTTTGAGTCATTATAAGAAGTTTGGACTAAAAAGGATTAAGAAGAACCAAGAAATCAACAAAACTGAAGAGAATCAAAATAATTACTAAAATGCCATCAAAAGTAGCGTCATGACCCTCCAAGAAGTGTTGAGCAACGCTTAAAGACAGAAGGCATCACATTGCTGCAATGCAGGGCAGCGTTGCAATGCTGCCAAGGAGTGTCACAACACTCCAAATATTGACAGAATTGTCGGTGCACGCGTCTTGTGTAATTTAGCGTGAGCCAAGTATCTCGACTCTCACCTTATGCTTCTTGCCTTTTTTATGATTTAGCATTGCAATGCTATCCATAGCGTTGCGACACTACATCTGCGAATATAAAAACTTTTCTTTCATTTTTAGAAAAGAGAGGCCGAATTTTCATGGAGTCGGGAGTTTCTCTCAAGAGCTATTAATCTCCTTGGTAATTTTGTTTTCAATTAGTTAGATTTTCATTTCTTTTTTTATTTTTTTTTATTTTTATTATTGTAAGCAATATATTGGATTTCTTCATAGATTTGTCAATGGACTTGTGAAGTAATTTTTTTTTCAATCTTATTTCTAGTTTCAAGGATTCCTAAAATTTTTTTGAGTTTTTTGCTTTTCTTTACAGCTTGCATTCTGAATTTATGCTTCTTTGAATAAATTTGAACTTCTAAAAGCATGTTTTGGGATCTTTATCTCTTGAGCATGTATAGCAAAGATTCTTAGTTTTGCTACAATCTTGCTTGAATATGTTGCTTTGAATGTATTCATATATAAGAATGTATAGCTAAGGTGTACCAAGTGGCAATAGTTAATTATGTATTTGATGGCTATTCCTAGAATACATTAATTGTTAGATTTAAAGATAATTTCAATTAATTGAATATGAATATCTTGACGATTAATAGACACAATTGAATTTTCAAACTTAATGCATATATTTTCTATTCTATATGGACACTATCAAACCCAATAGGATTAAAAATATATAGGTTGATTAAAGTTGGGCCTTTCCAACTTTAACCAATGTTTAGGAAGCTTTCTCGATTAGATTTTTGCTAAGTTGTCCGCCTTTGTTGAGACTAGCTTAGTCGAGTCAAGCGAGTAGTTGTGTGCATAATTCAATTGCAAAAATTAATTTGTAGATCATGATAGAAATTGCATTGAATGTCTAACTTGACCTAGAAATGAGATTGAACAATACTTGCTTGCATCCTTATCTTTTGATTTTCAAGTAATTTTTTTTTGTCTTTTTACCAAAACCCCCATTTTTATCACATTCATAATTGAATTTAGCTTAAGAAAAAATTACACTAAAGCTTTCCTATGGATCGACCTCGTATTTTCCATTTATGCTACTTGTTAGTATAAGATGTAGGTTTTCGTGATTTATAAATACTTTTGTTTCGGTTAGAGTCGAATTAACGACATCAATTCGAAAGCAAACACACGGTGTCGCAACACTCCAAGATGGAGAAAAAAAGTAGTTTCGCGTCCACTTCACGCGTAGGTCATGGAGTTCTGCTATGGTTCAGTTCGTGTCTGGTTCGAGTTTTTTGCAGTTCGGTTTGAGCGGTTCAAGTGTCAGTTCACTTATGTCGAACTAGTTTGAGTCTTTAGTTGTAATAGTTAGTTTTTTTAAATTAATTAAATTAATATAAGTGTTATATTAATTGTTATAGAAAGATACGAAATCAAGAAGAACATCGTAGCTGGCAATTGAACCGCTGTTGACATCTTTCTGTTATGTGTTTTAACCACCAGAGCTTCATCGACCATTGCGCCTGTATATATAAAGGAAAATGAATGTGAGATTAATGTAAGAGTGAATAAGAAAACGAGAGAGCAAGACATTCGTTCATTTTGTAATACTCTGTAGAGTAATAAAACATAACCTCCCGATTTGCACAGTGAACATAGGCCTTTGGCCAAACCACTTAAAATCCTGTCTTTTCTTTTTATCTCTACAATCATCTAGAATTTACTAAAGTATCGTTTACATGATCGTGTAGTTTCTATCGCATTGTGTACTCAATCGTTTAGCTTCGTGTCCAATCGTCTATATGATCGTTTAGCTTCTTAGCTATCGTCTACACGATCGTCTAGCTCTACTTAACTGTCGTCTACACGATTATCTAGTGCTTCATCCAATCATTTACATAATTGAACTAACGTTTAGTCCTTGGAGCTTCATCTACTCGATCGAGCTGCCATTTGGTAAACGATTGAAGGATTTTCAAGTCTCAACATACTATCTCCCCTAACTCTTGAATTGTTATTGACCGTTAAATTTGAGTATTTTGTGATTGTTAACGTGAAGATCTTGTCATCTTGGACAACATTAATTTAATTAATTGTTTTAGGTGACCAATCTTGATCCAATAATTATTTTTAATTATGCATTTGATGTATGATTAATGTTTATTAATATATGCCATAATGTATGCCAGATAGTAAAAATCCCACCATAGGTTATGCATTTTATTCATGCATCATTTAATATTATGAATGTTATAATATTTAGTTGCATGATTTTATAATTATAGCATGCTCATGCATCATATAGTATAAATGTTATAATATATGCATACATGCATTAATAACATATTCATGCATCATTTATATTATAAGAGTTATAATATAAAGTATGAATGTATGATTGGATGTAATTAATTATTTCATAACTTTAGTATATAAGTGTTATATATGTTAGTAATGAAATCGAATTTCATGAAGCATGTCACTTCTTTAGGTTATATTATAATTGTTATAACTTACCTAAGTATGCCTTAACATGCTATGAGTGGTTCTAATTTATTTCATTTATTTTATAAAAGTTATAATTAAATAAAATTAGTAATTAAAATCAATAATTCATAATTGCATGCAAACCATAGGGTAGAATAATTTTTTTAAAATATTTTAAAATATGATTCACATAGACCTAAGATCATTAAGATCACTTTTCTAATTACATTAGAAATTAAGTTTAATCTCTTAGTCAGTTTAATGGGATTAAATTGGTTTTAATTAAAAGACTAAATTTTTAGCAAATGTATCTATAAGGGACCTTTTGTTATACAAGGTTGGGGTATTTAAGTTAACGAAAACGGAATAGCCCTACCTGGGAACTTACCTAGAAAGGTGAATTAGGTGAATTTGCTACAAGCATTCAATTATTGATTAACGTTTGTTAAAGTGTTTAATAAACATTAATCAGAGTTGTTTAACTATCCAAAGCAAACGTTGTTTTTGGGCAAATTCAAACAAACACTTAGTAAAAATCAGTAGCCAGATTTTTCTAAGTTAATTAACCCTAGGAAAAACGCTCAGTGGGAGAAAAATGGAGTATATGATACTTCATTTTTCCTTTCCACATTTCTCCCTAAAAGATCACACCGCGATATCTATACTTGGCCTCGAGGCACCTTTGTTTGTGTCCCCCTATGGATGGTGTTTGTATAGATCAGTATCATGGTGAATGGAGAGGGTGTTTATAGTAAGTGGGAGTGGGTCGTGTGTCAACACATCCCAAGGTCTCTCTCATTACTTTGTAGTAAAGTTTCATGCTCGGCCTCGAGACACCTTTGCTTGTATCCCTGTACGGATAGTGCATAATTCTTTACTTCAGACTCCATAAATGGATGGGGTTGCTTTAGTTTTTACCCCAATCGGTTTTTCCTTACGATTGGCTCATCGGGGCAGAACTTTAAAATCTAAAATGAGGGGTTACACTTACAAGAAAATGTTAAACGAGTTTAACAATTTCTAGACTAGATAATGGTGATTGATAGTTACAATAACAAGAAATTGTTCTGTCTATTGGTTGAGATAGTATAATTTTAGTGAAGGGGCACTTAATCACCCTATGGTGGCTTTTGTCTTGTCTCATTGAAACATCATTACAAAATAGATGTCACCGAGGGTGCATTAGATTATTTTTCTAAATTTGATTGGTTTTTAGAAATAGGTTAATGTACAGTATACTAATGGTTTCAACAATTTATTAATGATGACTTCTGAAACTTTAAACGTGCTCACTACCGAAAAACTTACCGACGAAAACTAAATGACTTGGAAAAACACAATCAACAAGATTTTAATCATCGATGACCTCTTTTTTGTTCTTACGAAGGATTGTCCTTCTATTCCTACTCATAATGTTGCTTGAAACGTTCAAGAAGAATATGTGCGATGTACACGGGCAAACGAGAAGGCCCAAGTATTATATCTTGGCAAGCCTTTTAGAAGTCTTGGCCAATAAGCATAAGCCCATGCTCACGACTTTTGAAATCATGGAGTCCCTGAGGGGAACATCGGATAGCCATCTGCATAGTTTAGGCATGACACTTTCAAATTCATCTTCAATGTCTATTTGCAAGAAAGGAGCATCTATTAGAGAAAATGTTCTCAACATGATGGTCCATTTCAACATGGTAGAGATGAATGAGTCTATCATGGATGAAGCCAGCCAGGTTAGCTTCATTCTGGAAACTTTACCTGGAAGTTTCCTACAATTCCAGCAATGCTGTTATGAATAGGATTGACTACAACCTGACCACCTTGCTCAATGAGCTTTAGAATTTCCAATCCTTGATGAAAACCAAGGAACAAAAGGATGAGACAAATGTTGGTTCATCCTCCAAGAAGTTTTACAGAGGTTCGACCTCTGAAACTAAGTCTGTGCCTTCTTCTTCAGGCACCAAAAAGTGGAAGAAGAAGAAAAGTGGAAAGGGGAAAGCTAACCCACCAGTTATTGCGCAGAGGGGCAATAGGGCCAAAGCTTCAAACGGAATCTGTTTCCATGGCAACCAGCAGGGACATTGGAAGAGGAACTGTCCCAAATTCTTGATAGAAAAGAAAAAGGTCAAGCAAGTTAAATATGATTTACTTGTTTTGGAAACCTATTTAGTGGAGAATGACGATTCAACTTGGATAATAGATTCAGGTGCCACTAACCATTTTGTTGTTATTTCAGGGAATTAGTTCCTGGCGACAACTAGAAGCTAGGGAGATGACGATGTATATTGGAACTGGACACGTCGTCTCAGCTGCAGCAGTGGGAAGACTTTAACTTTCTTTACAGAAATCATATATTATATTAGACAATGTATACATGGTTCCATGTTTGAAAAGGAACCTTATTTCTGTAAAATGATTATTAGAGCAACAATACTCTATTTCTTTCGATGTAAATAAAGTGTTTATTAAAAAAATTTGTGTATATATTTGTTATGCAAATCTCGAAGATAATCTTTATGTGCTAAGGCTGTTAGCAACTAAAGCCCTCCTTAACACTGAAATATTTAAAACTATTGTAACTGAGAATAAGAGACTTAAAATTTCTCCTAATGAAAATGCCCATCATTGGCACGTAAGGTTAGCACACATCAACCTTAATAGGATTGAGAGATTGATTAAGAATGGATTTCTAAGTGAGTTAGAAGAAAATTCTTTACTTGTGCATGTCATGCCTTGAAGGCAAAATGACTAAAAGATCTCTTTCCGGAAAAAGGTCATAGGACCAAAAAACCCTTAAAGCATGAACATTTAGACCTCTATGGTTCGATGAATGTTAAAGCAAAAGGAGGGTTTGGAAATTGCTTCACTTTTACTGATGATTATTCTAGATATGAGTATGCTTATTTAATGCAACATAAGTGTGAATCCTTTGAAAGTTCAAAGAGTTTGAGGCGAAAGTTGAAAATGCATTAAATAGAACAATTAAAACATTTTGATTTGTTCGAGGTGGAAAGCTTTTGGATCTTACATTCCAGAACTATTTGATAGAGTATGAAATAGTATCCCAACTCTTAGCTGCTGGTACACCTCAGTAGAATGGTGTATCAGAAAGGAGATATCAAACCTTGTTGGACATGGTTTAGGCTATGATGAGTTATGCTTACTTACTTGACTTGTTTTAGGGTTATGCAGTGTTGGGGTTGATTCCCTAAATCTCGTAGGGTCTTGTAGTTTGTAAACACATGTATAAACAAATAGTTTTGTGATATATAATATGATATATTTTATTCACTTTAGTCTATGAAATATGGGATATTTTTGTTGCATTAACCACAAATCAATAAACTAAGATCCATGGTTATCGTTATAACTTAAGGATGTATGTGGAGACATACAAGTGGATCGTGCTTTAAGTGATAACCTAAATGATCTGTAGTATATGTATAAAAGAGGGAAATATTATCCTTGTGACACTACAAGTGTGGCCCATTTTGTAAGTGTTATAAATGTTTTGAAGTGCTACAAATGGTCTGATCTTGATCGTTCATCACTAGAAGAAATTCAGGATTTAATGTCGGTTGGCAACCGACATTAAAGATAGTGTTATTAAAGCCCTTTAATGTCGGTTGCCTTTAATGTCGGTTTTAAATCGACATTAAAGTGCTTCAATAACACCAATAACACAGCCTTCAATGTCGGTTGCAACCGATATTGAAGGTCTTTAGTGATTAAAGCCTGTCGGTTGCAACCGACATTAAAGCCTGTTTTTTTATTCTTAACCGATATTGAAGCCCGAATCTGTCCGTTTTATCAATTCTTGTCCGTTTTTTAAAATTCCCTTGCCAAATCCATTTTTTCGGTAAAAAAGTATAACATGACACATCATCATCGAACGCTATGGCTATGACATATTATTCATGTATGGATTGAAAATCTATTATATTTAATCCGCAAATTCTGCTATAGAATTATAATTTAAAAGGCGTACAATAATTCAAGCCTTGAAAACACAAATTACAAGTAATACAAAGATTATGTTTTTACAAGGGCAACAGAATCTTCCGTGTAATGGCAACACAATTTTATTTGTCTACAAATTTGGGAGGGTTTGATAGATTAAGAGATGTAATAAACGTTGTTGAGATGGACTTCATTATCAGGATTCTTCTTCTTCAGCTCATCCAGCAATTACAGAAGAATTGGAAAGATTTAGAATTTAACTTCAACTTAACAAGTAAAGTTACTGCACACAGTAAAAGTTAGCAGTAGACCTCGGCCAGGCGCATGGAGGGTCCTCCAAGCTGCATTTTCTCCATAATAATGTTGCGAGTTGCCGATAATAAACTCTCCCTTCGCATCCTTTCGCTTGCCGATACTCCCGTGGTAATCAGATCCATGTCAATAATTTCTGAAAGTTTATTGCAAAGAAGCAAAATTGAAGTTAGGATATGAGTTAAGAAAACACACATCACAACACACAAGAACAATATCAAGTTCTAAAATAAAATTCTCTTAAACTTAACTTCTAGCAGAGAGCCATACCTTGAACATATAAATTTATACAACACAAATTAAGCACCTACCTTCAAACGATGTTTTCCAAGAGGAGGCCGTAATTCTCCATATGTTGTGGGTAATACTTTATCATCAGATGACAAGTTTAAGAGTTTTAACAAATCACCAATGAGACAAGTGCTATCAGAAACTAATAGGAGAATTTCAATGCGTAGAGAAACTTCCAGTCAGTAGTTCTAAACTCTATCTCACAAGTCTTCATAAAATAGAAATTCCAATGCGTAGAGAAACTTCCAGAGGATTAAATAGAAACGTAATTAAAAGGTGATCTGTATGTTAATATATCCAACTAAGGGAGAAACATAATTGTGTAAGAGAGAACTTACGCAGCACATGGAGGCAACTAAGGGTCACTACACCAGCCCGGTTTCTCTTCCGTATCCCTATTTCAGCATTGGAAATGTGCATGTCAGAATCCATTGTAAACATGAAAGGTAAGAACCTAAACCTAAAATACCACCCAAAAGAAAAGAAGAAGAAGAAGAAGGAAAGAAAAGAGGGACTTACTTATGAACCTCTCTGTCCCCTCTCCTCTTTGCCATTTCCCATGTCAGTCCATTATTAGGCTCAAGTCCAGGTTGAGAGATTTCCAAACCATATTTTTTCACTAACTCAATATACCTGATTGTTCAATCAATAAGAGATAGCTACTACAAAAATAGCATCGTACCATTGAACCAAACATCGCGAGAAGGATAAAAGAAAAATATGCTTACTTCTCTGCATTGAAATGCTCAACTCCAAAGTCTTCATCCCAGATAAAAATATAATCATATGCAGCTACAAGATCAGGGTGCAAGAACCTTTTTGCATACCACCTGGAATGCAAAAGAAAGACCGAAGAAAACATAAAATTGAACCTTCTAGTTCTCCATCTGTAAGATCTTATATATGCGTTCTAAATTCAATACATGATTCAGGTTCTGATTGCAAAAGATACCATACAGGATGAAACAACCCAAATCATACAAAATATCAACACACCTACAACTTTGTTTGCTTCTTGACACTAATATGGATTGCACTCCTTGACCACTCAAACTGATCCCACTCAGTAGTCCGACCATCATAGTGAAAAAGCAAAATTGTAAAATCATCAGAGAACTGATACAACAAGAACAAACATGAGCCTCAACAACATAGTCATTACTAATTAGTATAGACAATATGAACAATACTCCACATATATGACCTTTTTCACTACTGCATCAATATTTTTTCTCTGATCAAAACCCACCGTGAATGTAACCAAGTACTTGGGTTTTTTAATTAGATCCTGCACAATTAAAAGCTCTCATTATAGAACTTCAATCCCTTTCACATGCAGTAAATTTGCAATACAAATATTATTTTTTTAGAAAGAAAAAAGAAAAAAGAAAAAAGAAAAAAGAAAAAGGAAACCCATAATTCATGTCTGCTCTGATTCCTCTACATCTAAAATAAGATGCAGAAAAAGATTGTACAAAAGGTGGCTATTACTAATTACCAAAAAACTCATAAGACAAGGACTGTCGAGGGCTCATAAGACAAAAGGTGGCTATTACTAATTACCAAAAAACTCATATTACAAAACTCATAACACCCAAGCTCATAAGACAAGGACATTGAACAATATTGAAATAGACCATATATGATAGCAAAAAGAATCAGATCAGTAGTAATAGAACAAGCAAATGATGTAATGGAGAAAGTGTCCTACAAGTTAACTACACGACTGTTGAGGGCTTTGCATTCTTGGATTATTTCTTCTTCATCGAGAAGCTCTTCCAATGAGAAATTCTCTTTGTCTAAAATTGATTCCACCTGATTGCAAGTATGCAGTTGTAGGAACATCAGTCCTTTTTTTAAGACTTTGACATTTACTTCAATTTACATGCCTCTCTTGAATTTTAAGAAACACCATACAATAGAAAGAATTTATAAGCCTACAATGCAACACTTTCCCAAGGAACATTGGAAACTTATTCAATATCAATCTTTTAAAAGACTATAGTAACTTATTCCCTGAGGCTTGTCTCAAGACAAGGCTCTAGATTTACACCTCCTTTGACTATAAGAGGCTCACACCTCTCATGAAAGGTTTGAGAGGCTTACACCTCTACAAAAACGCACTAAGACATAAAGTCTCCACACACATGTAATTTAGAAGAATAATATAAATATGCCTCCAAAAATATAAAAATTTGAGTTAACAATTTGAACTAGTACTACATTAGTTATCGAGACTTTAAAAGCATTGAAGACAAAATTTATAACATAAGTCAATCTTATTAATAGTGGTGAGATTATAGGTATCCTCTTACAAGTTACAATTTTTGAAGTGGCTCGAGGGTGATTCTTTTATACTTTAAGTGGTTGTTGAGTTTGGGAATACTTAGTGATGCCAATTTCGAATTTGTAAAATGTTTATAATTTTGAGGCTTAATCCTTATACACTTCACCTCTTTGAGAGGAAAAGCTTCAAGGCTATCTTTAGTCTATTAAAAGGTTGTTCATAATGCGGAGGTACCAAGGTAACATTATATGTTGAGGAACCAAGCAGGTTATATTTTATTCATTCATCCTTTCAAACCAAATAACTGGTTGCATTCGAATTACTTTGGGAACCAAACGCATATGAACATAACAAGTAAACTCTTCAGCACCTGACTCAATCAAGAAAACTTCAAAGGGAAAGAACGGAACTAACGACAAATGCTGACATGTTTCAAATTCTGGAACAGTTTAGAGGGACAAAAAAAAAGAGACACCTACATGGACAACATCGTTTTTCATTTCGCAACATATAATATGTGCATGTTCAAGAATTAAAAACAACAAAGATGATAAGCACTAAAACCTACTGGAAGTCCAACTCAATCAGTCCAGACTACAAACAAATTTCTAAAAAGGTATAACTGGATTGATAAAACCCAGATTTAATTAGGGAGCTAGAACAAAAGAAAATGGCCAATGAATTAAATTGAAAATAAAGTAATTGCTCGCGGTAGAAAACAATATGCATCAACAAAAACAAAAACATAAATCCATCACCGAATGATTCAACATAAAACCAAGCTTACTTGTACACAACTTTACTTCCAATAAAGTCAACAGCAGGTTGAGAACAAAATATATGTATTCTTACTTCTCTCACGGACACGGAAGAGAACTGGATCGACGGTGTGAAAGAGATCGACGGACACGGGCGAGCGACGACGTGAAGGAGATCGACGGTTACGCTATTTGTATGTTAGTACCTGTAATCCTATATAAGTATACCTTCAAAAATAAAACCAAAACAAGGTTCTAATAATCCATAAAATACATTCATTGCTTTAAAAAGCGGTATATGTTAGAAGAGTAGCCTGTTCAAGAATAATAAATTTAATTTAAGAAAAAGTAAAATTCATTTGCAACTTCTAAAATAAGATCATAAAGAAGAGTTGAATAGCCCAAACAATTATCCACATGCTCATCATTATCAAGAATGTCAGGTGTTTAAAGAAATTGTTTTGCATTGAAGAATAAAATAAAATAAATGATATACGAAACCAAAGAAGGCATTACACTCCTACTATAGCCAAAATCTAAACATATACATTTTAAATATTATTTGGAAGGAGATATTTCCATTAATAGTCCATATACAATAATATCGATGGCAACTCAAAGAATGGTGAAACCATAGATCCACAGATTTGTGCGGTAGTGAGGGAGATTCAAAAGAGAGAAAGAGTGAAAAGCTGAGAAGGAGAGAAAAACAAAAACCTATTGTTCGAGGTAGGTGATGATTGACAATCCACAACGTTCGAAGGTGTGGATGGGAGGTGTACGAACGGCAAAGGTGAGTGAAGAAGTTCCATATGAACACAGGCGTGGGTGAGGGAACTCATGAGGAAATCGACAACAGTGACGAACGAAGACCTGCAGATGATCGATGAAGGTGGTGGCGTAGATGTGGCCGACGACGCTTATGTAGTTGAGGGAGATGAAAATGACGAGGGTCATAGGTTAGAGAACTCACGAGGGAGAAGGGAGTTGTACGACTGATTAAAGTTTTCTCTTTCTTTTCGTTTTTCTATATATAACCAAACCCTAAAATTTGAGAAGGTAGCAAAAAATTGAAGGAGGGAAACAAAAAGTGAAAACTGACGGGAAACAATAAATAGAGAGCTACAATGTAGGTTTAGCCCCATCTTTAGTGTCGGTTTAAAACCGACATTAAAACTCTGCTTTTTTATTTTTTAAGAAACCGACATTGTACATTCACTTTAGTTTTTTCCAACCGAAATTAAAGCCCAAAATTCTTGTAGTGCGTGTATTAGACATGCGACTAGGGATGCTCTATACAAAAGAGTTTGTATAAGATTGGATCACAAAATGTTTAATCTTGTTAATAACGCCGTTCATGACAGATGATCATAGGTAACATGACCTTAATCTTGAGTGAGTTGTGAACTCCTGCCTGTAAGGGCAGTTCTTTGATTTGCATGGGTACGAGTGGCCAGATCGCCTACTTAAACCTACCACTTTGGGGATTTATCTGATTGGGGAGCTAGGAACTCAGCTACACAAGAAGAAATTCACTCCTTCCTCGAAGCAGGGGTAAGTAAATAAATTGCTCCCTTAAGGGCTGATTCTTGTGCTTGTACAATGTGGCGCCACACCTTCTCTTGGCTCGAGAAGGGTTTAGTCATAGTGGGACTATGATGTATTATTCATTAGAAGAATCAGTGGTACTTAAGGAGTTGGCTGTAACTAGAGGGCAAAACGACAATTTTGCTCAACTGTACTTAGGAGCGATTTGTGAAGGGTCATCATACCGTTGATTAGTTATATCCAATGGACACAGAAATATATTTGTAGTGCGAAGAGTGCAACTATCAGTCTTTAATGGAGTGCCCGATACTTAATGGATGGTGGATATCATGATTAAAGAGTTTAGTTAGTTATTCACGTACTGTTGGAGCTTTAAGCTACATGTCCATAAGGTCACCTTGGTAACTCAATGGATTCATGTTGAGAATTAGTTTTTGGGTTAATTTAAAATATTCAAATTAACAAGAGGGAATTTGATTATATATGATATAATTAAATTAGTTCAATTATATATGATATAATTGATTTGATGTATTTGATACATTATTTGATTGGAGGAATTAATATAAATATGATTTATATTAAATGCCATAAAGGAGAAAAAGAACTATGGTCTATATATTGCATATGATGTAATATTAAAACTATAGGTTATAAATATAATATGATAAGTTAGTTATTGTATTTATTTATAATATATTAATTATGAGATAATTAATATTATTTTTCTCCAATAACCGACTTAGTGGTTGGTTATACACGGTTTATGGCAACTGATGGATAATGATGAAAATTGTTTTCATTTTTCAAACCATGTGCAAAAGCAGCAAGTTATCAGATAGCTTATTGAGAGAGTAAACGGTTGTATTGAGTTCACCATTTTACTACACGATCGAGGAACGAGTCTATGCGATAGTCTGATATATTCTACAGATTCCTCTATTTATTACTCGATTGCCTACTCGATCATTCTTTCTCTTCCATTCCTCCTTCCCTTTATCCAAATCCATACAGAGCCCACACCTTTTGGATTCTCACACTAAGAATACTAAGGTAATCATGTGGTGGTTGTTAACGGGAAAAAATGCACGTTATTACAACGCAAAGTTATAAAACAATGAAGGATTACGATGGTAAAAATATATGAAAATGCGTCCAAAAGTGTTTAGTTTATAACATTGCGATCGCATGCGTCCATCACATTAAAAACAGTTAACTCATGTATTTTGTGCAGAAAATGCGTTGGCGCATGCCAGAATTGCGCTCCAAAGAAATTAACGTTCGAGCGCATTAAGAGATTGCGACCGTAAGGCTATGCAATTGTTTGTGTTCGTGAAAAATCTGCTCAAGAAGGTGGCCGCATAAAACCGATGCATCAAGGTGAAAGCTTAATAAATCACGATGGGACAGAAGCTGATGACGGTCGATTCCGAATTAAGTTGACAAGCCGTTAATGACACTGTAGCAAGTACACTCAAATTTTCGGTGATAATTATTTGGCGTATCAGACAGAGAATTAATGACATCCCATCAGTGCAATCATTCGAGAGAAAAAGTTTTCACCTTGAAGCTCTATAAATACCGAAGGCCACTTTCATTAAAGGAGTTCGGTTTTTCATTCTAGCTGAGCCATATAGAAGATAGTTAGCCTTTGTTCTTAGTTTCCTTATACTTAGAAGGCGGAAGCGAGAGAAGGGAAAAGATACCAGAAGATCGTCCTGGTCAGCTCGAGAGAGTGCTAGGGAGTGTGGAAATTAGAGAGAGGGCCGACTCTTGCGAGAGCAAGAATATCTTTTGAGCAGAGTAGAGAAGAACAGTGTAAAAGCCTTGGGAAGCAAGAAATTTTTACCAGGCTCTTTATCCTTATTTCACATTGTCATTCTGTACTTCAATTTCATATATAGAATGGAACTTGCATTTCTACATCTGTTCACTCTCTTTACAATATGCATGAGTAACTAAACTTTCGAATGGGTTGAGAAGTAGTTAGCTAACATGACCTAGGATCTTCATTGCATGCGATCATCTTGTCTTATGTTGCATCCATCACCCCTTTAGAGCTACTCAAGAGAGAGTCTAAAGAAAGAAACTAAGACTTGAGAGAGCTAGGTTAGAATCTAGACTTGAGAAAGCAAGATTAGATCTGCATAAGCAAGAGATAGAGACTTAGAGATAAGCTCTATTTGCCAACATGCATCGCATACACCTTAGAGATATGTTATAGTAGTATGCGGTCACTTTGTGTATGTGTGTCATCCGCCATCGCATAGACAAGAATAAAGGTTTAGATGTAAGTCCTATAGACATCATCGCATACATCGCATGCATTCTAAAACTAGAAGCCGTAGCATTAGCATTGAGAGATGACTTGCTGTTGTATATATGTAGCATGGTCGCATAACATGAACGAACCTTAGGAAGTGTTAGCTAAATCCCTTCTCAACCTGTTCCCTTGCATACTCATTGTACTTTCGTATTATTAACTCTTTTCTCAAATCCGCCGCATAAACTTTATACTTTAAACAGCACATCAATAATGCATTGATTTATTCGTTACCGCAAAGTAATAAAAAATTACCATCGCATACTGTTTCCTTAGTCTCTATGTTCGACCCTGGGCTTATCAGGAAATTCAATAGGATTTATACTTGGATCGTGCTGAGAAAACTTGCATGCACAATGCATATTCCACCCCTGCATTCTACACCATTATTTCATCACATTAAATACGCATCAGTGGTGTCTAGTTCTATTTGAGGGTCGAGGGTCAAGTTTTACTCGATTGTGATTGAGGATTTTCCAATTTGTGTTGTTTGCTGAGTTTGCTCGTTGCGTTTGTGCTATTTAATGCGTTCGAGTTTGATCGAGGGAATACTTGAAGAGAAGGGTTCTTCAAAGGTATTGTACTCGATCCTTTGTTTTTAATTAAGAAACATGTTGTAGTTTAGTCTTTAATGCATAACTATTTTGTTTGATTATAAATGTTTATGTTCTTTCACAATGGGGTTTGGAATGATCTGCTTCAACTCACTGATTCTCTAGAGTTCCTTCAATTGGTATCAAAGTCAGGTTGTTCTGATATTCTAAATTCCATTGCTGTATTGAATTACAGTTACCGTCTTGGTGAGTTTTAAGACTTCTGCCATGCGTTTAAGAGTTAGATGTATTTGTGGATGTGGATTGATGGATGTTTCAGGATAATTGCCTCTGTTTAAGCTTTCTTTACATTTACTAAGTTAATTTGTAAGGGCCCCTGCATTTTTGGGCATAATTAACTTGCTATCGAGTCTGTATTCAAGTTTTGTTTTGTTTGAGTCGTTCATTGTGAAGCTTCAGACGCATGGAGATGCTTTTTTCTTCAAGGAAGAAGACCAAGGGTTGGTCGCATCGTGTAGCCCAAGCTAAAACGATCGTTTAGATTTGGCTATGCGATCATGTAGAAAAGTTCTACTCGATCGTGTAGTATTTGCTAAACGATCACATGGCTGATGCTATGTGATCGAGTAAAGAGTTTACTCGATCATGTTGCGTTGGCTACTCGATTGCATAGACGCTTGGGGTAAACGATCGTTAAGTATATGATACTCGACGCATGACGCGTGCACTAGATGATTGAGTAGGCCAGCATGCTCATCGCATAGTCATTGGCTGCTCGATCACTCGGTATAAGATACTTGACGCTTGCTCCTTGATCGTTTAGACAATCATGCTTCATCGCATAGTCATTGTCTACTCGATCGTTTAGGGATGCGTTGCACGTTGTGCGCTGCACGATCGCATGGCCACCCTTAAACTTAGAATCATGCTTGTCCTCAAGCATGCGTTATACTCAAGAGATTCTAAACTCACCTTCTTGCTTTCCTTTGCGATGACCAGCTTCTCAGAATATAATTTACTCATACCTCTAACCATCGCTGCAATGCTCTCATCCACTTTGGCTTCTTCTTCAAAAAGATCTTTTCTAAGTTTAGATCCGGCAAGCCTTTTCTCAAAAACTTTTTATTCATTCACCGCAACTTTGCGTTTTGCTTTTGAGAATGCGTTCGTCCAAAACAATTTAAAACTTTGCGATTACTTATTAGAATGCGGTGTTGAATTTGGTTACGCTATTTGTTTTGGCTTACCCCCACATGTGTCATGCGGGCATCCAACTTCGGTTGTGTTCCATATTCAACTCAACTCTTGTCTTGCTTGATTTGGCTTGCGCCTGACAGAGGAGTTGCACTTATGCATTGATCCTGGCGACTTACCTTCGTTTTGGCTTGCCCCCACATGTGTCATGCGGACATCCAGCTACAGGTAAGTGCCTTTCACAACTTAACTCTTATCAACATGGGTTTCCCCATTGTGTTTACAGTGGAGTTGTTATTCTCAAAATTCCTTCTTTTTTTTTTTTTTTTAAAATGATTGTAATGTAATGAACGCAATTTTTCGAGACCGTTGCCACCCCCAAACTTAGAGGTTGGCAGCATTCTCATTGCAAAGCTGAAAACAAACTCACAGGAATGCAAAATTAAACGTTTGAGCGAAGGTTTTCACGGAATAAAACTTAAGACTTTCAAAATTTGAAGAAGCTAATAAAAGTAGGGAGCGCCTTGCAATGCTTAGCTAATGGATGCGGTGAATTATACATACCATCATAGAAACACCGCAAAGAAACGCAATCGGGAAAGAAAGAATTTCAAAAGAATAATGCATAAAGGATAACAAGAAAAGAACCTTAGGCGAAATACGCATGTGATCATGCGTTGGAATTCACGCGATTGAAGCCATGCGTTGAAGGATGGAAGGAATTCTTTCATTGTATTGCGCACCGAGGAGACTTATTTTCGCACCTGCAAGGAGCAAACGCACCACAACCAAGGAAGCAGCCGCATATCCAAAATAACAATAAAAATAAACTAAACTATGAAAGCAAGATAAAGATAGAGTAGAAGACGTCCCTGGAAAAATTGGAGTGTTGTCACCGCAAGGAGTCTCCCATGCAGGAGATTACTCTTAACTGCTTAGGTCAAGATGCCTTGACCATTGGAACTTCCAACAATTGTTCCACGCATGCAGCCGTCATGTGCTTAGACTTACCTTCAGCTCATGCGACTGATTGCCCTTTTATCTTGGGGTCAATACCGGCTTTCGACGCATTACCTACACTTCAATATTAGTTGCAACTTGGTCGCATAAGCTGCAATACTCCCAAGATAAAAAGGTTTCCTACAGAGACACAAAACTCAACAAACAATTAGCTGCCAAGTCCCCTACAACAGGGCTAAAAACTTGATGACGGAAAATTAATTGTCAATTACTTGGCAACTAAAATTTCGTGGATGCAATATGTCATTAATTGTCAATTATGCGTCGATTATCATGTGTCAGTGGTCATGTGTTGGAATGAACTATGCGTTAATGCAATGACCACGTGTTCCTGTCATAAGTTTTCTTGCGCTCATGCTAAGTATAATGCAAATGCAAGTTTCTCGGGTGATCGAGGTCGAACTTAGGGACTTGTAGCTAGATGTATGCGGTAATGTGTATGCGGTGGTTGAATAAAAGAATGATGGAGGGGTTTTTATGCTAACTCTACTCCTATTCCTAACTAACAGACAAAGCAGTGAGAATTGAATGAGAGGTAGAGACACGACAACCGTTGATGCATAGTAAATGCATGGAAAATAGATAAAATGGGAGGATGTATTCATCGCAACCCTAAGCTTGACCACAAGGGTAACCTCAGCCAACGCAAGCTATGCGATCATGCTACACACACTTGAACCTAATTCTAGGACGGATGCAATGTATATGCGATAGTGCTGAGAAGCCTATGCCTACACCTCCATAACTCGCTCACGTGCTCTCACTGCATGAGCGTGATAGCTGCATACCACCGTCTCCTACTTCTGGATGCATGCAATATCCTTTCCGTAGGGTGCATACGTTGTGTGATAGCAAACAAAGCTTATTCCTAAGTTCCCCATTCTTGCTTATGCGTTCCAATCCGCTCTCTCAAGTCTTAGATTTTGATTTTAGACTACTCTTCCAAGTATGCCTAAATGATGAATAATGCGCTCATAAGACAAGGTAACTGCATGAACTTGGCTGACGTAAGATTATTCTTATCTCTAGTGAATACTTGCTTACATTGCTTAATGCGACCAACCACTTATCCTCCCGGGCTAGTTGTTGCTGACTTTACTCATAGACAAGCATTGCGTCCGCCTATAGACAGGCATTGCTGCAGTTTCACACCAAGCAAATAAGGTTTTCTCACGCACTCACGTAACATACACCTCTCGGTGGTTTGCTACATGCTTCATATCTCTAATCCACATGACTAAGTATGCGATACTCTAGCAATCTCACTAAGTGATGCAATAAAAGTTAAGGATGCTAAGTAAAGAAGATGGAGATGAAAGTGAAGGAAACATAGAAATGCATTGAACACATAATGTATTAATTCCTTAATCCCAAAATGTAATACAATACAATATAAGAAAAGAAGAGAAAATGAAATGACCAGCT
Organism: Benincasa hispida; assembly: GCF_027475165.1. Taxonomy (NCBI): domain Eukaryota; kingdom Viridiplantae; phylum Streptophyta; class Magnoliopsida; order Cucurbitales; family Cucurbitaceae; genus Benincasa; species Benincasa hispida. Next base: position 26,175,947 of record NC_143483.1, read on the forward strand.
CATTGCTTCTAGCAAATGTATGTCAAGGCTGTCGGTGGTACCATGGAAGGGCGGTGGAGCTAACTCTCTCGAGATCTAACTCTGGTCGAAGGCTCCGGTCGTCACTTGGAATGGAGGAAGGAGATGAAGAACTCTCAAGATTTCTTTTTATGCATTTTTCTGGATCACAAGGATCCGCCCTAAGGCGAACCTCAGGCGAAAACCTTGGATGATTTGAACTTTTACTCATCGACTTCTATATATAGAGCTTGAATCGCCGATAACATTAATGGACTGCTCTGTTTCTGACATTCGCAGCGCGTTAGTCCTTTTTTGAATCTCTGTTGCTAATGGCGTGGTAGGTGAAATGTCAACATCATCTTTTGGTTTTCTCAAGATATGCGTTGATGCGTTCATTCCACCAACCTTGCGTTGATCCCTCTATTATGCATTATTGTGTAGCCGCAATCGTGCAGTGATTGCATTCGCTTAATACCGCAACTTTTACACGATGACCGCAATTGCTTGACGATCGCAACTCCTATGCGATGGACACATGCGACTGATTACCGTAATACCCATGCGTTGATCGAATGCATTTGCCTTTGCGATGGAGAGTTTCTTCGCATGTGAACGTCTATGCGGTAGTCCGGTTTCCGCATTTGCGTCCACTTCCTACGTTAGCTATAAAAGTAGACAGTTGAATGCATAATAACGCATAATAATGGGTTAACCGAGATTCTCAATGTTGAATGCCGCAAGCTCATTTTCTTATGAATTCCTAACATAATTGCCGCATATTTTACTTAACAGTCCTCATAATTCTAAATAAAAGGCCTAAGATGACATGCATTTTTGCATGTCATCAGTGGCCTTCATGCTTCATCGCATAGTCCAAAGGCACTCGATCCACATTACACGATCGTTCATACTCGATTGGCATTACTCGACGATCATAAGGAGCTATTACACGATCAAGTGATGAGCGTTCGCTCAGCGGTTCAAGACCCAGTTCGCCTGTTTGAACCGGTTGACTCGATGTTTTATGTAATAGATAGCTTATCTTTTCCGATTTTGAGGCTAATTATCCTGATCCATCAATATTTGTTGAATGTACATGTGATGTATGTTTAATTATATGCCATAATGTATGTCATATAGTTTTAAAACCCACCATAGGTTATGCATTTATTCATGCATCATCTTTGTATTATAAGTGTTATAATATAGTAATTTGCATGATTAAATTACATTAAAGCATGCTCATGCATCATATAATATAAGAGTTATAATATATGCATGCATTAAGCATATCTATGCATCATCTTTATATTATAAGTGTTATAGTATAAGGGTGAATGTTAGCATGTATGCTTTGTTCATTACAAGTTATATAAAAGTTATATATAGTAATGAATGAACATTTCATAAAGCATGACACTTAGGTTAATTTATAAAAGTTATAAATACCTGGTCTAGCTCAGCAATGTGTTTTGTTTTAGTTGTTTCTTTTTTTTTATAAAAGTTATAATTAATGAAATTAGAATTAAAATCAATAAGAAAGACGTGCATACAAACTTAGCCTTTAATCATGTTTTAAAATAGTTTTAAAATTTGATTGAGATGGAACTAAGATCACGGTTCTAATTAGATTAGATACCTAAGTATAATCCTTTAATTCATTTTAATAGGATTAAATTGACTAATAAAAGATTAAATATGTACCAAATCTATGTATAAGGGACCTTTTGTCTAAGGCGGGTTCTGGCTAGGCTGGGGTATTTAAGCTAACGAAAAAGGAACACCCCTACCTGGGAACCTACTTGAAAAGGTGAATTAGATAGATTTGTTGCATGCATGCAAATTTGATGATAGTCTGTTAAAGTGTTTAATAAGACTTGAATCAAACTTGTTTAATTATCAAAAGCAAGTGTTGTTTTTTAGCAAATTAAACACCCACTTAGATAAATCAGTAGCCAGATTTACTAAGTTAATTAATCCCTAGGTAGAACATTCAGTGGGAGGTACTTGGGGTATATGATACTTCACTTAAACCTCTACATATTTCTCCCTAAAAGTTCACACCATGAGATCTATCCTCAACCTCGAGGCACCTTGGGAGTGTCCCACTATAGGATGGTGTTTGGGTAGGTCAATTCCAAGGTGAATGGAGAGAATGTTTATAGTAAGTGGGCACAGGACGTGTGACAACATATCCCTCAGTCTCTCTCATTAGGTTGTATAACTTTTTCGTACATCGCCTTGAGACACACTGGGAGTGTCCCCCTAAAGGATGGTTGTATTTGCATATCTCTTTATCTGATCTCTAGAAAGGGATAGGGTTGCTTTAGTCTCTTGTCCTAATCTTCTTTTTCCCTACGGTGGGCACATTAGGGCTGGACTCTAGAGCCTAAAATGAGGGGTTACACTTACGCGGAATTGTTAAGGTTGTTAACAATTTCTGGGCCAAACAATGGTGACGGTAAGAGTTTGTTACAAGGAGTTGTTTTTTTCTAATGGTTGAGATTGTCTCATCCCAATGAAGGGGCACCTGATCACCCTAACGGTGACTTTTGTCCTGCCTCACTGGGGCATCATTGCAAAATAGATGTCACTTAGGGTACAATAGAACTATTTAGCTAAAATCTAATTGGTGTTAAAAGTGATAATGCAAGTAGACTCATTAAATTTGTTCTTTTTTCAACAACTTTTATTACTGCAACCGCTACTTTAGTTTTATTAGCTGTCGATAAACTAACTGGTGAGAACTACGCTAGTTGAAAAAATATGATAAACACGATACTTATCATCGATGACCTTAGGTTCATCCTTATGGAGGAGTGTCTTCCTATTCCACCTCAGAACACCGCTCAAAATGTTCGAGAGGCGTACGAGAAATGAACACGAGCGAACAAGAAGGCCCGAGCATATATCTCGGCTAGCTTTAACGATGTTTTGACAAAGAAGCATGAGCCCATGATCACTGAACGTGAGATCATGGAGTCCTTGAGGGGAATGTTCGGACAACCGTCTGCGTCGCTCAGGCATGACGCTCTTAAGTTCATCTTCAACTCCAAGATGAAGAAGGGTACATCTGTTCGTGAACATGTTCTGAACATGATGGTCCACTTTAATGTGGTGGAGATGAATAGGTCAAGGATTGATAAGGCCAGCTAAGTTAGCATAATTCTGGAGACGTTTCTAGAAAGCTTCCTACATTTTGTAAGCAACGCTATTCTGAACAGGGTTGACTACAACCTTACAACTCTGCTCAATGAGTTGTAGACATTCCAATCCTTATTGAAAAGTAAGGAGAAGAAGGTTGGTGAGGAAAATGTTGCTTCATCTTCCAAACAGTTCCACCGAGGTTCGATTTCTAGAAATAAGTCTGCACCTTCTTCTTCCAGCACCAAGAAGTGGAAGAAGAAGAAGGGTAATAAGGGAAAGGGAGTGGACCTGCTAACCCACAACCTGCCGCTCCGCAGGGTAGGCGACCAGTGCCAGTTGACAAAGAAAAGTGTTTCCACTACAAATAGGATGGGCACTGGAAGTGGAACTACCCTCGTTATTTAAAAGAGAAGAAGAACTCCAAACAAGGTAAATATGATTTACTGCTTTTAGAGACTTGTTTAGTGGAGAATGATGACTCTGCCTAAACTATAGACTCTAGGGCCACTAACCATGCTTGTTCTTCATTTTAGGGAATTAGTTTCTAGCGGCAGCTTGAGGCTGGTGAGATGACGATGCAAACTGTCACCGGACACATCGTCTTAACTGTGGCAGTAGGAGGCCTCCGATTGACTTTATAGAATAGGTTTATCATTTTGAATGATGTAACGTTGTTCCCAAGTTAAAGAGGAACTTGATTTCTATAAAGTCATTGCTTGGATGTAAATACACCTTGAATTTTTCAGTAAATAAAATGTTTATTTGAAAGATAGTGTCGATATATGTTCAGCTAAACTGGAAAACAATCTGTATGTGCTAAGGCCGTTAGCAATAAATTCCCTCCATAATATAGAGATGTTTAAAACTTCTGTAACTCAAAACAAATGACTTAAAGTTTCTCCTAAAGAAAATGCCCAACTTTGGCACCTTTGTTTGGTGCATATTAATCTCAATAGGATTGAGAGGTTGGTGAAGAATGGACTTCTAAATGAGTTAGAAGAAAATTCTTTACTTGTGTACAAGTCATGCCTTGAAGGCCAAATGACTAAAAGACCTTTTACTGGAAAAGGTTATAGGGCCAAAGAGCCTCTCGAGTTAGTGCATTCATATTTTTGTGGTTCAATGAATGTGCGAGCCAAGGGAGGCTACGAGTACTTCATCACTTTTACTAATGATTATTCAAGGTGTGGATATGTTTATTTAATGCAACATAAGTCTAAATTCTTTGAAAAGTTCAAGAGTTCAAGGCTGAAGTTGAAAACGCATTAAGTAAAAGGATTAAAACACTTTAATCTGATCGAGATGGAGAGTTTTTGGATTATGAGTTCTAGAACTATTTGATAGAACATGGAATAGTTTCCCAACTCTCAGCACCTGGTACACCTCAGCAGAATGGTGTATTGGAGAGGAGAAATCAAACCCTATTAGCATGGTTCGGTCGATGATGAGTTACGCTTCCTTAACGGACTCGTTTTGGGGTTTTGCAGTAGAGATTGCAGCTTACATTCTGAACTGGGTTCCCTATAAGAGTGTTGCCAGAACGCCTTTGGAGTTGTGGAATGGGCGTAAAGCTAGTTTACGTCACTTCCACATCTAGGGTTGCCCAGCACATGTGCTTGAGGCTAATCCTAAAAAACTGGATCCACTTTTCATGTTGTGCCTATTTGTAGGCTACCCCAAAGGGACACAAGGGGGTTACTTTTATGATCCTAAGGAAAACAAAGTGTTTGTATCAACAAACGCTACATTTCTTGAGGAGGATCATATAAGGGAGCATAGTCCTAGAAGCAAAATCGTGTTGAATGAGCTTTCTAAAGAAACTATTGAAACTTCAACAAGAGTTGTTGAAGAGCCTGGTACCTCAACAAAAGTTGTTGTGGAATTTCATCTAGTAGGTCAAATCCACCACAAGAGTTGAGAAAACCTCGACGTATTGGGAGGGTTGCGAACCCATCTATTCGCTATATGGGTTTAACTGAAATCCTAGCTATGGTAGGTGATGGCGAGGTTGAGGATTCATTGTCTTACAAGAAGGCAATGTAGGATGTTGATAGAGATGAATGGGTCAAAGCCATGGATATTGAGATGGAGTCTATGTACTTCAACCCAGTTTGGGATCTTGTAGATCAACTTGATGGGGTTAAACCTATAGGTTGTAAATGGATCTACAAGAGGAAACGGGGTGCTAATGGGAAGGTGCAAACCTTCAAGTCTAGACTTGTGGTAAAAGGTTATACCTAGGTAGAGGGAGTTAACTATGAGGAGACTTTCTCGCTCGTTACCATGCTAAAGTCTATCCGCATCCTCCTATCCATTTCCTCATATCATGACTATGAAATATGGCAATGGATGTCAAGACTGCTTTTCTAAATGACAATCTTGAGAAGACCATTTATATGGTCTAACCTGAAGGATTCATATCCCAAGGTTAAAAGTAAAAGGTTTGCAAGCTGAATCGGTACATTTATAGACTAAAATAGGCATCTCGATCTTGGAACATAAGGTTTGATACTGCGATCAAATCTTATGACTTTGACCAAAACGTTGATGAGCCTTGTGTCTACAAGAAAATCATCAACAGTTTAGTAGTTTTCCTAGTGTTGTATGTAGACAATACCCTACTCATTGGAATGATGTAGGTTTCTGACTTCAGTTAAGAACTGGCTAGCGACCCAATTCCAAATAAAAGATTTGGGACATGCTAGTTTGTTCTTGGGATTCAGATCTTTTGGGATCGAAAGAATAAAATGCTAGCAATGTCTCAGTCATTGTACATTGACAAGATGTTGATCACGTACTCAATGAAGAACTCCAAAAGGGGCCTATTGCCTTTTCGGCATAGAGTTACATTTGTTGGGTTGTATGTCCTAAAGCTCGTAGTTCTGTAAACAGTAAACATGTATGAAGTTTATTCAGAAAAATGTTGTTGATTGTTTATTTACTCTAAATCCAATAAATTACGAACCCTTGGCTATTTTCATGAATACTTCGACTTTATGTGGAGACATAAACTTGATCAAGTTCGAGAAAAATAGCCTAAACCATCTATAGTACTTGGATTAGGTTGGATACCTATTTTTGGAGATACTATTGAATACAACCCGCTTTATGATTGTTACAAATGTTGTAAAGTGTCATAAACTATGTGATCAGCTCATTCAAATAGAGACATATGAGCAATGTTCTACACGATGAAATTGTGTGAGACAGTCCACGAAATAATTACTGTTACGTTTTAACACCGTTTACTGTTAGCACTCATTAATTTCACTTCTTGATGACCTAGATAACTTGATCTGAATCCTGAGCTGTCTATGAACCCTTGTTTATTCACGATTGTCTCTTGATATGCATAGGTGAGGGTAAGCCCAGCATCACTGCTCAATATGCCTCTCATTTCAAGGATAAGACCGGGTAGATGGTTGGGGACATAGAGTTTGCAAGATGGAATTCACTTCTACCCATTTTAGGGATAGTAGAAAGGTTGTTCCCTTAAGGGCTAATCGCAGGTCTTGAACAAGGGGCCTCATCCTCTCGTTGGCCTGAGAGGGAATAGATTTAGTGATTATGATCCTAAATCAATTGTTCATTAGAGAGGCAGTGGTACTTAAGGAGAAAAGATGTAACTCAGGGTATTTCGATATTTGGCCTTGTTGAAGTTACGAACAACCTGTGAAGGATCAACTTATTGATGACGGTTATATCAAATGGACACATAATATATCTACAGTGAGGGAAGTGTAACTACAGGCTATAGTGGACAGTTCTATTAGTTAACAGATGTTGATTAACTAGGTTAAAGAGTTTGACTGGTTAGTCTCGGATTGTTGGAGCCCATGATCTGTAGGTCCATCGAGTCTCCTTGCTAGCTCATACGGATAAAATTGAAGAACTAGGTGAAGTGAGAATTTGAAATGTTCAAATTCGGTCTTAAGGGAATATTGTATTTTATATGAGATATAATTTACAATTAAATAATTAATTTATTAATTAATTATTTTTTAGAGTATACCTGATCATTAGCATGAAAGTTTTTTTAAAACTTGATTAATGTGATTATTCAAAGCTAGGTGTCTTAAACAAATTAATATGTGATATTAAATTTGTTTATTTTTTTTAATTGAAATTATTTTAATTAAATAATTTCCAAAATTTGAAATTATTTTTCATTTTTTATTTAAAAATTAGTTCGTGGAAAAATCCAATTGTTGGATTTTCCCACTAACTAAGTGGACAATGAAGTGATATTTCCCAAGCTTGACACCTAGAGATTACATGCTAATGGAGTTTGAAATGGAAGACATGCAAGATGAGATTTTGTATGGAATTTGTCTATAATTTGTCTTGTTTTGTAAATTGAAAGACTAATGCTTCCTTGACAATTAACTTAAATTCTTCCACCAAATTCTCTTTACTCTCCTACTTAATATAGTGAAATTCTCTTATTTTCACTAAATATCGGTCCCACAACCGTGTTCTTCAACCAGAGAATAGTGGGATTTACCGTTGGTGGTGTCGATCGAGCTCAGGAGAGGAAGATTGTGGTGGAGTGTTCAAAGGTTGTATTCTCTAACCCTTTGCATGCTTATTCTTATTTTAATGCAATTAGAATGTTGTCAATTCATCACTTCCTCTGTGCATGCTTGTTGTGGCATAAAATGCTGTGTCTTATGCTTATTCACACTACTTACAGCATGCGGAAAAATACGAATACGGATGAATGAATCATACAAGCTCATGTTGCCATAAATCTGATGACGTAAAGATGGAAATGGAATGTGGATGCTGTGTTAGGAAATGTAACCATGATCAACAATCTCTAATAAACAACGCAAAATTTGACCATCGCATCCAGACGCATCAAGTTGTTTTGACAAGAAGAGGTAAACATTCTTTTTAAAACTAGAAAAGCATTTTTGAGTAGAAATTTGTTGTATAGAAGAATAAAGTAGGGCTTTGTTAGGAATTATCACGGATGGGAGGAAATTGTCTGTTAAGTAATGTTGCCTAGGTGGAGCATTCGGAGCAACCAATCGACGCAAAAATTTAGGTAGGAATAGAACAATATTGCCTTAGTAGAAGATATGCTTGAGGACATGCATATATCTAAATTTGGGGGTGTGATAACTTGTAGAAATACAAGTTATTTATACTGTTTAATTTAGATATTGCAGCCAAAAGAAAGGAAAGTTATGTCAATTGTATAGAAATTAGCTAAGAAATGAAAGAATTATAAATTGTCGTCAATACACCCACTGACACCATTGCGATGGTAGAAAAGAATATTTCAAGTCTGTTTTGTAGAAAATCAAGTCACCGCATGCATTCAAGGCTCAAGATAAAAAGAACAACGCATCTACATCGCATTGCGCCCATCATTTAGGAATGAATAGACGATCAACGCAATGACGGCGCATGCGACAATCGATCAAGATCTTTGCGATCAATGCAACTTCAACCACATGCGGTAATAAAAAACCAACACAATGACGGGCAAACGATCAAAGATGTAAAGAGCTACAATGCAAATGCGGAGTATTCTGATGCATGTATAGCTGACCGTTGTGCATTTCTGATGGGATTGATTACGTAATAGAAGGAATATTCACTCCACCATTTCAAGAACTACCTTAACAATAAAGTGGGGACCACAATGCAAAGAGTCATAGCTTAGCCTATAAATAGCTCCGGCCATTCCACTGAAAAAGGATGCTTGAATATAGAGAAAAGTGTATATACTTATTTGAGGGAGAGAATGGTTGAGTGACTAATCAGAGTAGATCCAAGAAGAATTAAGAGACAAGGCCGAGAGGTGAGTCTCCGGGCAAAGAATCCTTCCGATCCCCGCCGTTGAAGCTCTGTATGAAGGTCACCTCTACCAGACGAGCAAGCCTGAGAGGGAAGCTCTTCTCTTCATCCACTCCACACGTCAGAAAGGAAAACCACCGTCCAGATCTGTGTCAAGACGTTGAAACTCTTCTGTATTTGTTTCTATCTCTTTATCATCACTTGTACTCATCTTCTTAATCTCTATCATTCACACCATGTATCAGACGTTTAATTCTATAATTAAATGTTATGATCATTTCCATCTCCATCTTTCTGTCTATTTTCGTTCATCCATAATTCATTTTCTTCATGGCATTTTCTTAATCCCTTGGATGATTAGCAGAATTAAGCAAGTAATTAATTGGGTTAAGGAAATAATTATGTTTAGTCAAAGCATGTTAGATGACATCTTTACCTGTGAGAGCAGAAGTGAAGATGCCATTTCGCTTATCGAGAGAGGGTTGGAAGAATGCGTTAACTAAAGCAAGAAGTACTTCCAGAGATGGAAGCAACCTTGCATTCACCACGTTCATCCCTGTTTCACCATAGAGATATGGGAACATGGCCGATCACCGAGAGGTGTACGCCAAGGGAAAGCGGAACCTTAGTTATATCTTTAACGTAATTAACAACTTTGCGATGTTTGTACTAATTATTCCTTCCCATTTCTAATTCATACATAAAGACTTGCCATTGCATACCACGATCCTTTGTATAAACTTCGCAGTCGATCTCAAACTCAGCATCATGTATATCATGTATCTTGCATCACATTAGCTTAGGTTTATTTTCATCGCACTTTATTTTATTAACGCAACTTTAGTTTATCTGCACAATTTTACTTTACCGCAATTTAATTTCCTGTAAAAACACAATCTTTCTTAATTGTAAAAACATTGGTCACATATATCACAAATGTAACATACTAACGAAAAAAATCCATGTGTTCGACCTCGGATCAATCCGAGAAACTTGTGTTGGAATTATACTTGGTTTCAGCGTAAGGAAACTTGTGACAACGCATTACTCCATAGCATACTACAAGCATTTAGTTAACAACACATATATCTAGAAGTAGTCATGCCTAATACAACATCCATATTCTATTTCCATCTTTACGTCATCAGGTTTATGGCAACATGAGCTTGTATGATTCATTCATCCATATTCATATTTGTCCGCATGCTGTAAGTAGTGTGAATAAGCATAAGACACGACATTTTATGCCCAACAAGTTTATGGCGCCGTTGCTGGGGAATGTACGCTCAACCAGTCTCTCCCTTAGATCAGTATATACACTTTTCTCTGTATTCAAGTATCCTTTTTCAGTGGAATGGCCAAAGCTATTTATAGGCTAAGCTTTGACTCTTTGCATTGTGGTCTCTACTTTATTGTTAAGGCAGTTCTTGAAATGGTGGAGTGAATATTCCTTTTGTTATGCAATCAATCCCGTCAGAAATGCACAACGGTCAACTGTACACGCGTCTGAATCCTTCGCATTTGTGTTGCAGCTCTTTACATCCTCGATCGTTTGCCCGCATGCGATGTTGTTTTTTATTACCGCATGTGGTTGAAGTTGCATTGATTGCAAAGGTCTTGATCGATTGTCACATGTGTTGTCATTGCGTTGATCGTCTATTCATTCCTAAATGATGGACGCAATGCGACGTAGATGCGTTGTTCTTTTTATCTTGAGCCTTGAACGCATGAGGTGACTTGATTTCCTGCAAAACAGACTTGAAATATTCTTTTCTACCATCGCAATGGTGTCAGTGGGTGTATTGACGACAATTTATAATTCTTGCATTTCATAGCTAATTTCTATACAATTGACGCAACTTTTCTTTCTTTTGGCTGCAATATCGAAATAAAACAGTATAAATAACTTGTATTTCTACTAGTTATCAATGCTTCATTTTAGTTCCACCAACATTGTCTAAGGAACAGTGTTCTAAGATACCTCAAGAGGTTGAGGAAATGAGAGGGGTCCCCTATTCATCTATCGTACACAGATCGATGTACGCGATGTTATGTACTAAACCTAACATTTGCTACTGTGTGGGGATAGTCAATAGATGTCAGTCTAATCTAGGACAGGGTCATTGGACATCCATCAAGAACATCCTCAAGTATCTTCGGAGAATGAGGGCTACATGCTTGTGTATGGTTATAAGGATTTGATCCTTACAAGATACACGGACTCTGATTTTCAGACTGATAAGAATTCCCAAAAATCCACTTTGGGAACAGTGTTCACTCTTAATGGAGGGGCTGTAGTATGGCGAAGCACCAAGCAAGGGTGCATCACTTACTATACCATGGAGGTGATAGCAATAGTTTTGGTGTCGCTCCCAAACCACTTGCTATACAAATAAAATTTATAAATCAGCATACAAACCCTTTATACTAACTACTAGTACAAGTAGCAATCTAGGTTCGAACCACAGAGAGCCTAATATGGATTCCTAAAAAGTTGGAACTTGTAGAAAGTAACCAGAAGGGTTGCGAAAATTGTTAAAAACAAATTTTGGAAACAAAAAGAAGTGCAATGTACTAATTGTGAAAATTATCAATCAAACAAACACTCAACTTTGGCAATTGTAGTTTAATTCATTCCTCAACAATTCTATCATAGACTACTAAAATTTTTTGTGAGATTAATTGAACTAAATCTTAACCTACTCAATTAGAATCCTAACCGGTAGTCCATAAAATCAAGTTAATTAAAAGAAGAGCGAGGATCCTCAACCAATCAATTAACTAACAGGCTTTAAGCTTTAGGGCAAAACTGAGCCAATTAATTGGTTTCCATCGTGTAATCGTTTAGTTGCGTGAAAATTGTCTAAGTTAGAAAGTAAATGCTTGTCAATTGGAATTCCAAATTAACACAACAAACTGACTTAACTTTTGCTTCTAGGTGATGACTACTAATGATTACAAATTAGAGCCAATCAAAGCAGTCAAGTAAACATGCATAGCTAATTTGTCAGATTATCCCATACACGAAAACTGAAAATTTACTCAAGACAAATTCCATTAAGTGAAAATAATACTCACGGAATTACAAAACGAGTCTAAAAAATTACATTGGAATGAAATTAAACTAACTAATCCAAGCTAAGTTCTTACCTTTTAGCCTCGAAACATGTCAAAAATCAACACGATTGGCAAAGGGGAAGCACTTATTACAAAACTAAAAGCAAAAGCAATAAAAAATAGAGGTAGAAAAGAGACTAGAATGCCCAAAATTGAGAGTAGAAGATAGAAGATGGGATGATTTTGACTGAACCCTAAGGTTTCCTTTTATGGGCTAGTCGCAGCGTCGCAACGTTAGGGAGATCGTTGCAACGCTTAGCTGCGTCGTGTGCATTGAGGGGTTTGTGTCAAACTTTGCAGTGTTGCAATGCTCTGAAGGAGCGTTGCGATGCTGATGCTTATCTTTCAGCGTTAGGCTTCAGCATTGGAGTGCGTTGCAATGCTGGCATCCTTCGGTTTCCGAAGCGTTGCAATGCTTGGGGGCAGCGTTGCATCCATAAATTTTTTCTTTTTTGGTCATTTGATCGATTTAGCTTTTAATTTTGTCATTTTAACATCTTTAACTCTCGACCACTTGATCCAACCGCTTGTACACTCGAGTCCTAAAAAAATAAGCAATTAAACAAAATTAAGTAGCTAAACAACCCCGAGTTAAGCAGAAGAAAATAACACATTTGAAGTGCTATCAAACACCCCTAACTTAATTCTTGATCGTCATCGATGAAGGTAAAACAAGGAATCATGCATGAATAAATAGTTTGTCAAACTAGAGTGTTCGCTACTCAAGCCTCAACAGTCAACCAAAATCAAATTCACAATCAAATGGGTAATAAAAAAGCATTCCATCATTTGATGAAAAGTTTGAAAATTCGTTTTAAAAATATTTTTAATGCATGTTCAAGCTCAAAGTTATTTATTTTGAACCAAGCGAGCCCAAAATGGCCTTATAAATCTTCCATTTATTTTCCTCTACACTGGCTCGAAGGATCTTGAATTAGCTTTCCTAAATTCAAAGTGGTAATGGCATAACATTGGATTAATAAAAAATCTATTTACCATCGCCTTTTTTTTACTAAAAAATAAAGAGGGGAAACTTGATCCAGGAAACCGACTTTCGTTTTGGCTTGCCCACATGGGTGTCATGCGAATCATCCAACTATAGGCCAATTTCCCTTCAAAAGTGCCTAAGCTTACTCATTTCTCTAGGATACTTTAGCTCAGAGGGAAACCACAGGTGTCATGGTCGCCCCAGGTTAATCATACCCTTTGAAGAAGAGTAGTAGACCCCTAAACATGCATAGATGAAAGAAATATTTTGTGTTATTATTATTATATATATTCTTTCTTGCGATAGTAATATCAATTAACTACATCTCAAGCATGCATTACTAAATTGAACCTTAAAAGACTAATATCTATCACTAAGGCCTGTCGAAGTGACAACAAACTTATGGTCTCATCATTCAATTCTAAGCAAGCATACAGGGTCAAGATAGATATGCAAAGTGCTTGGAGATGTAATAAAAAGTTTAAGCATAATTTTAAAACATATCATGAAAATTATGAACCTTTTCTTCTAACCTATTGATGACGGGAAATTGGAAGTCAATTTTACTCGACAACCAACTTCCCTTGGACGTGGTATGTGATCCATGTTCCTAAGATATGCGTTGATAGTCATGCGTCGATGGTCATGCGTTGGAATGAAAATGCGTTAATCGAATGTATGCGATGACCATGCATTCTACCACAAGTTTTCTTGTGTTCACACCAAGTATAACATGAACGCAAGTTTCTCGGGTAATTTGAGGTCGAACACAGGGACTTGTAACTATATGTTTGCGGTGATTGTGCATGCGGCAGTTGAATAAAAGAATGGAGGGGATGTTGTTAAGTTAATCCTATTCCTACTCCTATCTATCAGACAACGCAATGAGAATATGCATGAAAGGTAGAGATGCGACAAACCTTGACATGAAATAAACGTGTGGGAAAATAGATAAAATACGGAGATCTTTTCATTGCAAAACTTAAGAGTAATCGCAAGGGCAACCCTAGTCAGCGCAAACTAATGCGATCATGCAACACTCATACAATAGTAAACCACCTCTCAGTGCGAATGCTATGGCTTCTAATGGTAGCACGCATGCGATGTATGTGTAGAGATGTCTATAGGGCCTACATATAAGCCTCTAAATCTTGTCTATGCGATGATACACAAACAAGGCGACCACATATCATCATTCCTATTCCTAGGGTGCACGCGATACAGTGTTGACAAACATAGCTTATCTCTAAGTCCTTATCTCTTGCTTATGCCAATCTAATCTCGCTCTCCTGAGTCTAGATTCTAACCTAGCTCTCTCAAGTCATTAGGTTCTTTCTTTAGACTCTTTCTCGAGTAGCTTTAAAGGGATGTTGAGCACAACATAAGACAAGATAAATGCATGAGCTTGGTTGACGCAAGATTGTTACTATCCCTAGTGAATAACGCATACCCTGCTTAATACGTCCAACCACTTACCCTCCCAGGCAGTTGATTGTTGCTAACTTCACTCATAGACAAGCAATGTGTTAGCCTATAGAGAGAAGTTGCAGCAGCTTTACACTAAGAAAATAAGGATACTCACATACTCGCGCAACACACACCTCTCGGTAGGTTGCTACATGCTTCATATTCCTAATCCACATGACTAAGTATGCAATACCCAAGTAATCCCACTGAGTGTTGCAATGAAAGTAATGATGCTAAGCAAAAAGATGGAGATGGAGATGGAGGCGAAGGAACAGAGAAATGCATTGAAAACTATTGTATTAATCCCTTAATTCCAAATGTCATACAATACAATATAGAAAAAGAAAGGAAACAGAAATGACCGGGTAGAAGTAAAGATTTGCTTCTAGCAGATGTGCGTCAAGGCTACCAGTGGTGCCATGGATGGGCAAAAGAGCTGACTCTCTCGAGATCTAACTCCGGTCGAAGGCTATGATCGTCACTCGGAATGGATGAAGAAGGTGAAGAACTGTCAGCCATCTTCTCATGCGTTTGTCTGGATCGTGGGGAAAATCTTCGGTTGAGGGATAATCTCCGGATGATTGGATTTCAGCTCATAGGCCTTTATTTATAGAGCTTGGGTTGCCGACAACATTAATTGGACTGCTCAGAGTCTGACATTTGACACATTCGTCCTTTCTAAACCTCTGCCATTAACGGCGTGGTAGGTGAAATGTCAACATCATCTTTGGATTTTCTCAAGGTAGATGCGTTGATGCATTCATTCCACCTACCTTGCGTTGATCCCATTAGAATGCGTTGTCGCGTAGCTGCAATTATTCAATGGCCACATTTGCTTAACACCGTAACTCTATATAATAACCACAATCGCTTGACGAATGCAACTCCCTTGCGATGGACGAATATGTCTGATTTTCGATCGATGCGTTTGCCTTGCGATGGAGTGTTTCTCCGCATGCGGTCTTATATGTGATGGTCCAGTTTCCGCGTTTACATTCATTTCCTACATTGGCTACAAAAATAGAACATTGAATGTATAATTAATGCAAAGTAATGGGTTAGCTGAGATTCGCCATGCTGATCGACACAAACTCCTTTTCTCATGAATTCCTATCATGATCGACACAATTTCTGCCTACAACCTTCATAATTTTAAGTAAAAGGATTAAGATGGCATGCATTTCTGCATGTCATCACATATTCTGATGCAAAAGAACCTACGAGTTTGTCATAGGCTAGTCATCATAAGGAACACAACAACAAGACAAAAAAGCAAGCAAGCATTGTCCGAGCACAGCGCTCAAGGACCCCAAATAATATCATCAATAAAAAAAATTCAGTCCAAAAATTTGAAAAAAATGGCCAAAAAAATCCAAACACCCACCCCCAACTTTTAAAATACACATTGTCCTCAATGTGATAAAAAAAATAAAGCACGAGGGATCAGAATACTTCCCTGAACAATGAGGTGAAAAAAGGATGTAGGGCACTCTGCTAAGCTCTTTTTCTCCCCAAAAATCCTACCAACAAGACTAATAGAAAGAATTAGCCTCAATAAATGAGAAAAATAAAAAGAAAAAAAAAATACTGAATTGAAATCTATCCTATAAAGCAAGTAAATTTAAATCCTGGCTGCCTCCAGGTAGCGCAAATGTTTATGGTTGGTTGCTCAACCGTGATTTCTCGTGTCAAGGTACATAAAAATTCTCGTGCTTCTCAGGTCCCTTCTTAGATGAGTCAGTATAGCCTGGTAAGGCTAAAAGGCATCTCATCTGCAGAAGAAAACCATGCAGGTCGAATTTTGATCTTTTAAAATATGGTAAACAAAAGAAAAAGAAATCATCAGAAAACTCAAATGATTCTAAAGAAATCAAAGAAACAAAAGACGCAACAGACTTGTGAAGACTAGAAGAACAAAATTCAAATGAAATCCCATAAACTAGAAAAGGATGAGGCCTTTTGACCTCAAACTCTATCACCTGGATCTCGTCAAATTCAGATGCAGAATTGTCCTTAACCTTGCACCTTAGCAGGCCTGGAGCAATGTCCTCACTCAGGTTCTTTACAATCAACGTCTTAACTTCTCCCAAATAAGCATAATTTGAAAGATCTGGAAGCTCCATTAAGTCTACTTTAGGTGCCTACAAAACAGAAAGAAGGACCTCATTAGGGGATTCATCATTAGAATAATAGGGCTTACCTATCGGTTCTGCCATGAATAAAGCGGCAAGCTCTTCAAGCGAAATCAAGTCTCCTGAATCCTCCTCATCATCGTCATAGACGTCCCATATAATCTCCTGCTCAAGATAGTCAAACACATCAACCTAGCACAAATACTGTACATGCCCTTTGGTGGAAGATTTCTTATCATTGAAAATATTAAACTTAGCTATCTCACCATCGAACTCAACAGACAAAGTGCCTTCATCCACATCAATCTTAGTCTTAGCTGTCTTTATAAAAGGACGCTCAAGCAAGATGGATGTAGATGAAATAAATGTGGACTCCTCCATCTTAAGAACCTAAAAGTCAGTAGGGAAAATTAAACAATTAACCTGAATTTGGACATCCTCAATGACTCCCAATGGGTGTATAAAAGACCTATAAGCTAATTGATTTACAATTCCAGTTTCAGTCAGGTCTTTCAATTTTAATTCTTGATAAATTGAATGAGGCATGACATTTATTGATGCACCCAAATCTAGCATGGCCCTATCAATTTTCTTTTTGCCTATGATGCAAGGGAGAGAAAACATACCTGAATCCTCTGTTTTTCTGGCAAGTTTTTCTTTAGGATTGTAGACACGGATTGACTTATCACCATTCTCTCTTTTTACTTGGCTTGTCTTTTCCCCGTGCAAGGCTCTTGAAAAAATTTGGTATATTTGGGGATTTGCTTGACGACATCAAGGAGAGTAATATTTATCTCAACCTTACTAAACATCTCCAAAAGCTCATTGTCTTTGTCTACAATTGCTTCCTTTGGCCTAGCAAGCCTAGAAGGAAAAGGGGCTTTAGGTACATATGCATCTAAAGAAGGATAAATGTGAGAAGATACTCCCTATTTATTTTGTGGAGGGAAAACAATTTGATCTGAGGAAGGAATTTTTGGTTTCTCCAATTCTGGCTCTTTCACTGACTCAATAGGTGGCTCCAACTCCTTGCCACTCCTCAATGCGATTGCACTAACGTTCTCTCTAAGCATTGACTCAGGTTGGAATGGGAGTTTGACAGACTGTCTCTCTAATTTGCTTATCAAGGTGGCTAGCTGTGAGACACTAGTTCCCAAAGCTTCAATGACTTTCCTTATATCTTGCTGAAAATATTGTGTATCTGTTGAAATTTAATAGAGTTGTTAATGTCTTTCAAGGACATACCTAAACCAGACGGAGCTTTATGATTAGTTTGGGTCTGCTCATTCTGTCTTCCCCATTTGAAGTTTTGGTGGTCTCTCCACCCAGGATTGTAGGTTTGACTAAATGGATCACGCCATCTATTTTGCCCATTATAATTGTAGCCTCCAACGACATTCACCTCAGGAATCGCTCCTTGTAGAGCACTTGGGAAAACATAGGCTGAATGGCCATTTCCATGACATACTTGGCAAACGGCAGCGGCTATCCAATCTCCACTTTCACCAACTATTTTACAACATAAACTAAGTCAGAAATTTCTTTTTTAAGTTCACTTGCCTCATTGGCGAACTCTACACTGACTGTTGATAACTTGTAGAAATACAAATTATTTGTACTGCCTTATCTAGATATTGCGGCCAAAAGAGACTTAATATGCGCCAATTATATGAAAATTAGCTTAAAAATGCAATAATTATGAATCATCACAATTACACTGACTAACATCGATAGGATGGAAGAAAAGAACATTTTTTTACTCTGTTTTGCAGGAAAACCAAGTCACCGCTTGCGATCAAGGCTCAACGAGAAACTGAACAACGCATCTTTGTCACATTGCGCCCGTCAAACCACAATGAAGAGACGATTAATGCAATGACGGTGCAATGCGACAGTCAATCTCGAGCTGAATTTCAACCGCATGCGGTAATAAAAACAACACTGCATGCGAGCAACCGATCGAAGGATGCAGCTGAGCAATGTAAACGCGGAGGATTGCGATACATGTACAACTGGTTGTGCAGAATTGACGGTTTGATTTCATAACAGAAAGAATATTTCTTCCTTCATCTTCGGGATTTTCATAATAAAAAGTGGGGACCACAAAGCAAAGAGTCAAAGATGTTCACCTATAAATACCCCCATGGAAGTCATTGAGAGGTATTGGGTAAAATTTCAGTGAAAGGGAATTTCAGTGACAGGGGATTCCATTGAACTGGGTTTTATTCAGTCGGATACTTGATATGGGGTAATTGTTACAAGGCTATTGAGAGAGAGCTGATCTAAGTGCTGATTGGAGGAAATCTGAGAAGAGAAGAGCAAGGCCGAGAGGTGAGTCTCAGTGCGATTCTGCCAAATCCCCGCCGAGAAGCTCTGTATTTAGACCCCGTCAACTGGTTGAGCAAGCCTGAGAGGGAAGCTCATCCTTCCATTCACTCAATCAATGCCGACAAGTGAATCTCCATCTAGATCGGTGCCAAGACGTTGGCGCTTATTTGTATTTGTTTCTAGCTCTCATTTATCAATTGTATTTCATCTTCTTAATGTCTTCATTCACAACCATGTATCAGACGCTTAATAGTATTATTAAATGTCTCGATCATTTCAATTTACCCTCCTCTGTCTATTTCTGTTCCTCCATAAATCGTTTTCTCCATGATGTTTTTTTAATTCCTTGGAGATTAATATGAATTAAACAAGTAACTTAATCTATGCTAAAGAAATAAAGACGTTTAGCTAAAGCATGCTAGACAACATCTTCACCTGTGAGAGTAGAAGTGAAGATGCCATTCGAATCTGTCGAGAGAAGGTTAGAAGAATGTGTTAACTAGAGCAAGAAGTACTTCCAGAGATGGAAGCAACCTTGCGTTCAGTACGTTTGTCTTTGTTTCACCACAAAGATGTGGGCCGACCACTGAGAGGTGTACGCTAAGGGAAAAGCGGAACCATACTTATGCCTTTAACGCAATTAAGGAACTTGCGTTGTTTGTACTAATTATCTTCTCTTTCTGTTCACACACAAGAATTGCCACCGCATAACACGATCTTTGTATAATCTTCACAGTCAGTCTCCCATCAGTATCTTGTATCATGAAACCTGTATCTTGTATCATCTTAGCATAGGTTTATTTTATTGCAATTTACTTTTACCACAATTTATCTTATTACCGCATCTTTACTGCTTACTTTACTTTAATGCATGTTTTATTACTTATACACAAACCCTTTATTAATTTGAAAAAATCGGTAGCATACACCATGAACATACTGCAATAACCAGCACCAATTTTTCCCCGTGTTCGACCTCGGATAATACCGAGAAACTTGCGGTGGAATTACACTTGGTTCCATCGTAAGGAAACTTGTGACAACGCATGGCATACTACTTGAGTAAATATAATTAACACATAAATAGTAGTAGTATCGCATTACACACTACATGTCTGAACATTGAACCTTGCGTGCAAATCATCGCAACAAAATTATGTCAACAAGTTTATGGCGTCGTTGCTGAGGAATTGGTAACAAGGACATGGACTTGTAGCTTAGATTAAAAATATGTCAACAAGTTTATGGCGTCGTTGCCGGGGACTGGTAACGGGGACATAAGCTTGAACCTTGCGTGCATTGCATTATACAAATTTGCGTTACAACTGCAACTTTAGTTCCAAACCATTGAGAATTTTCTGCCATAGTAGCTATTAAGTTCATTGCCTCAATCGGGGTTTTATTGACTAAAGCTTCTCCTGCAACTGCATCTATGCTGCTTTTGTCAGTCTGCATCAGTCCCTTATAAAAGTACTAGATCAAGAGTTAGTAAGAGATTTGATGATGGGGGAACTTGGCATAGGTCTTTTTGAATCATTCCCAATACTCATGAAGGGTCTATCAATTTGAACTGCATGATGTTATAAATTTTCTTTCTGATGCTAGTAGCTCGGGATGCTGGAAAGAATTTCTCTAAGAACTGTCTCTATAGTTCTTCCCAAGATGCGATGCTTCGAGGCGGAAGAATATAGAGCCATTCCTTGGCATCTCCCTTCAATGAAAAGGGGAATGCCCTCATATAGATCTATTCCTGGGTCACCCCATTAGGGTTCATTCCATTGCACACGACATAGTCCTTCAAATGTTTGTGTGGGTCTTCGCCCTTAGACCAGAAAAGGCAGGAAAGTGAATTAAACCAGATTTGAGTTCAAAGTTACCTGTCGTCTCCGAATAGGCAATGCATAAGGGCTGCTGAGTGAAGTCAGGGGTTGCAAGCACCTTGAGGTTCTTTTCTCGTGCGGCCATTGCTGGGAAATTTTCAAGGACGTCTCCTTCAAATGTGTCTTCAACACGAATCTCGTTGTCAAGAGCAGTCTGCTGTCTCATTTTTCTCCTGATTCTCTGCTCTTCCCTAGAGATCTCTGCAAAATACAATTGTCTAGCACTCTTGGGAGTGTGAGTCATGCACCAAAAGAGAAAATTGATTAGCAAGGACAAGCACTACAAGTTTAAAAAATTTAGGATTCTTTTGGCTCCTTGGCAATGGCACCAAATTTGATAGAGGTAGTTTTGGAAACAAAAAGAAGTGCAATGTAATAATTATGAAAATTATCAATCAAACAAACACTCAATTTGGGTAATTCATTCCTCAATAATTCTATCATAGACTACTAAAATTTTTTGTGAGATTAATTGAACTAAATCTTAACCTACTCAATTAGAATCCTAACCGGTAATCCATAAAATCAAGTTAATTAAAAGAAGAGCGAGGATCCTCAACCAATCAATTAACTAACAGGCTTTAAGCTTTAGGGCAAAACTGAGCCAATTAATTGGTTTCCATCGTGTAATCGTTTAGTTGCGTGAAAATTGTCTAAGTTAGAAAGTAAATGCTTGTCAATTGGAATTCCAAATTAACACAACAAACTGACTTAACTTTTGTTTCTAGGTGATGACTACTAATGATTACAAATTAGGGCCAATCAAAGCAGTCAAGTAAACGTGCATAGCTAATTTGTCAGATTATCCCATACATGAAAACTGAAAATTTACTCAAGACAAATTCCATTAAGTGAAAATAATACTCACGGAATTACAAAACGAGTCTAAAAAATTACATTGGAATGAAATTAAACTAACTAATCCAAGCTAAGTTCTTACCTTTTAGCCTCGAAACATGTCAAAAATCAACACAATTGGCAAAGGGGAAGAAATTATTACAAAACTAAAAGAAAAAGCAATAAAACCAGAGCTAGAAAAGAGACAATAATGCCCAAATCGGGAGTAAAGGGTATAAGATGGGATAATTTTGGCTGAACCCTAAGGGTTCCTTTTATAGGCGCGCCACAGCGTCGCAACGCTAGGGAGAGCATTGTAACGCTCGACTGCACCGCCTGCGCTGAGGGGTTCACGTCAAACTTCGCAGTATTGCAACGCTCTGAAAAAGCGTTGTGATGTCGATGCTTCTGTCTTTCAGCATCATGCTTTAGCATTGGAGTGCATTGCGATGGTGGCATGGTTGGGTTTTCGAAGCATTACAATGCTTGGGGGCAGCATTGCAACGCTGGCCTACATCCATACATTTTTCCTTTTTTGGTCGTTTGATCGATTTAGCTTCTAATTTTGTCCTTTTAGGGTCTTTAAGTCCCAAATGCTTAATCCAACTGCTTGTACACTCGAGTCCTAAAAAATAAGTAATCAAACCAAATTAAGTAGCTAAATAACCCTGAGTTAAGCAGAATAAAGTAGCACATTTCAAGTGCTATCAGGAGGCCGAATATGTAGCGGCTTGTGAAGCTGCTAAGGAACTCATTTGGCTTAGGTTGTACCTAACTGATCTAGAAGTTATTCTAGACATGTCTAGGCCCATCACCTTTTATTGTGATAATAGTGGTATTGTGGCGAATTCTCACGAGCCTCGGAGTCATAAGCGTGACAAGCACATAGAGCAGAAATACCATCTCATCCAAGAGATTGTGCATTGAGGGGACGTGATTGTCATGAATCGGAGCACAACGTTGCTGATCCATTTATGAAGCCTCTCATGGCTATAGTGTTTAAGAGTCACCTGCAGAGTATGGGTTTATGGGACCAACAGAGACTGAACTAGGGTAAGTGGGAGATGTTGTACTGGCTGTTTGTGCCCTAGTTTATTGATTTGTGTACTTGTAATATGATTATCTTGTACACCCCACTAGCTTTGGGACAAGTGGGAGATTGTTGGGGTTGATGCCCTAAATCTCGTAGGGTCCTGTAGTTTGTAAACACATGTATGAACAATCATTTTTGTGATGTACAATCAGTTTGTAAACACATGTTGGTGTTACAAATGTTGTAAAGTGCTATAAATGGTCTGATCCAGATCATTCATATATTAGACATACGATCGGGGATGCTCTATACAAAAGAGTTTTTATAAGACCAGACCACGAAATGTTTAGTCTCGTTAAATAACGCAGTTCATGACAAAGACTTTCATTTCACTAGGATGACCATAGGTAACATAACCTTAATCCTGAGTGAGTTGTGACCTACTACCTATGAGAGGGGTCCTTTGATTTGCATGGGTGCGAGTGGCCATATCGCAGACTCAAACCTACCACTTTGGGGATTCGTCTGATTGAGTAGCTGGGAACTCAGCTACACAAGATGGAATTCACTCATTTCCCTAAGCAAGGGTAATTAGATAAATTGCTCCCTTAAGAACTGATTCTAGGGCTTGAACAATGTGGTGCCACACCTTCTCTTGGCCTGAGAAGGGTTTAATCATAGTGAGACTATGATGTATTATTCATCAGAGGAATCAGTGGTACTTAAGGAGTTAGATGTAACTACAGGGACAAAACAGAAATTTGGCCCAGCTGTACTTAGGAGCGATTTGTGAAGGGTCATCGTACTGTTGATTGGTTATATCTAATGGATATAGAAATATATCTGTAGTGCGAAGTGTGCAATTATCGATATTTTGTGGAGTGCCCGACAGTTAACAAATTGTGGATATCGTGATTAAAGAGTTTAGTCACTAATTCATGTACCATTGGAGCTTCAAGCTACAGGTCCATAAGGTCCCCTTGGTAGCTCGATGGATTCATGTTAAGAATAAGTTTTTGGGTTAGTTTGAAATGTTCAAATTAACAAGAGGGAATTTTAACATATATGAGATAATTAAATTAGTTCAATTATATATGATATAATTGATTTGATGTATTTGATACATTATTTGGTTGGAGGAATTAATATTGATGGAAAAAACGATATGCGCAGTGGAAATAAGAATCGATTTTACTCTAATTGCCCAAAATAAACATGTAACCCTAAAAGAATTAATTAGGGTTATTTTGAAATAATACCTTTGAAGCTCCCGAAACTCGTCTATCTCCACCCGAACACGAACGGACCACCACTAAAGCTGACCTACAATTCTTTGGACTTAGAACCGGGTTGTGGGACCCGATGGAAGAAGAACCTGAGAGAGAGAAAAAGAGATGGAAAAAGTATAGTGAAATTGGGTTGGGTTTGGTTTTTTTCAGCCCAATTTTAAAAACTAATTTTGCAAAATCTCCAAAAGTTTTTAATCCAAAAACACAAGCCCATATTTATAGAAAAGGGCCATGCAAAATTGCATGAAAACACTTGAATCCACTATCTAAGTGGGCTTAATGTCTCCATTATAAGCCAATACCTAGCCCACTATTTTGTTAGTAGAATTATCCAACAAAAGTTTGGATTTTCCCACTGACTTTAGTCAAAGGGCAAAATAGTCATTTGGTCAAAGTCAAACTTTGACCAAAAAGTCATTTTGACTTTTTATGATTTTTTTCGTGTTGACTAATTTTGACCTTCCGAGCATGAATCCGCATTCATTTTCTCGAAATTCAAATCACATTTGAATATAAGGTCGATCAAAGTTTGATTTTTCAAAGTCAAAAGTCAACTCTTTGACTTTTTACATCTTTGACCATTTCTATTATTTTCGAGCTTCAGAATATGAACGTATTCATATTCTTGATATTTAAATCACATTTAAATATTAAATCTGTATCTCTAAATTGAAAAATCGACCACTATAACACATATACTTGTTGGTTTCTCTCTCTTCACCTAGTTCGAACAATTCGAATTATTCTATCATTCTGTTCTAAGTTTATTCCATATGAGCTAGTAGAGGAACCTAATGGACCTATAGATCATGGGCTCCAACGATCCGAGATTAGCTGGCTAAACTCTTGAGACGGAGCTAATCAACATTCGACGGGTCATTCCACTATAGTCTCGTAGTTGCACTTCCCTCACTATAGATATATTTATGTCCATTTGATATAACCATGATTAGTAAGCTAATCCTTCACAAGTTGTTTGTAATCTCGGCTGGGTCATAAAAATCGTTTTACCCTCGAGACTACATCTTATTCCTTAAGTTCCACTGATCCTCTAATGAACAATTGGTTTAAGGTCCAACCTATAAACCGAACCCCTCTCGGGCCAATGAGAGGGTGAGGTCCCTTATTCAAGACCTGGATTCAGTACTAAAGGGAACAACCTATCTACTATCCTTATAACGGGTAGAAGTGAATTTCATCTTGCACCCTATGTTCCCAGCTATCTACCTAATCTTACCCTTGAAATGGGAGGCTTATTGGGTCAGCGATAATGAGCTGCCCTCACTTATGCAGATCTAAAGATAATTTCGAGTGAACTGGAGTTCATAGTTAGCTCAGGACTAAGATTAAGTTACCTAGGTCATCAATTAACAAAATAGTCAGTTTTATACATTAAACGACATTTAGAACGTAAAAGTGACTATTTCATAGTTCAGTCTTATGTAAACTCTTTACATAGGATGCACCCATTTTCATGTCTCCACATGAACGGTTTAGGATCACATCGTTTGTACTAACTACAAAATGGGCTGCATCCATAGTGTCCCCAGAATAAGGCACCCAACCTTATTCATATACTATAGACCATTTTGGCTATATATATTTGAACTTGATCCACATTTATGTCACTACATAAAGTTCAAACTTAAACTTAATAGCCTCGGAACCTTAGTTTATTGGATTCATGAATATAGAATTTAAATTTACTAAAGATTTTCAATAACTGCTTTATTGAACAAGAATATGATATTACAAACTATGAGTTTTAGGACATAAAATCCAACAAACTCCTACTTGGACTAAAACTTCTAGTAGGATCAAACGATGCTAAATTTAACTGTGAGAAATTAATATTACATATGAGTACAATAAACATATGAATACAATAAACTAGGGCATTCACGCCCAACATAAGTGCTGACTCCGAGTCTTGAACAAGGGGCCCCACCCTTTCATATGGCCCGAGAGGGACTTGGTTTGTTGATTGGATCAAAAATCAATTGTTCATTAGAGGATCAGTGGGACTTAAAGAACAAGAGGTAATCTCGGGGGTAGAACAGACTTTTGACCCAACCATTATTACGAACAACCTGTGAAGGGTTAACGTACTAATCATAGTTATATCGAGTGGACATAATATATCTATAGTGAGGGGAGTGCAACTATGGGCTTTAGTGGAGTAACCCATTAGTTAACAAATGGGATTAATTGGATGTAATGAGTGTAGCCAATTAATCTCGGATCATTAGAGCCCATGATCTGGAGGGTCGTGAGGTCCCCCTACTAGCTCGTAAATGGATTAGCTTTAGAGTAGCGTGATAGATTATTTTGAAACATTCAAATTATAATTAAGGGAATTAGTAACTATATGAGATATAATTACACGTTTAATTTTAAGAATTAAACGGAATTGGAGTATTAATTAATATTTAAATATGATTTAAACATTAAATTCATGAAGATGGAACTTGTATAAAATTAATTTAATATTTGATATTAAATTAATTAGAATTACTTATTTATTAATTTTATTAGAAAATTAATTTATGAAATTTAATTTTGTAAAATC
This sequence comes from Benincasa hispida, assembly GCF_027475165.1. Lineage (NCBI taxonomy): Eukaryota > Viridiplantae > Streptophyta > Magnoliopsida > Cucurbitales > Cucurbitaceae > Benincasa > Benincasa hispida. The sequence goes on from NC_143483.1 coordinate 26,202,542, forward strand.
AATAAAGTTTTCATTTTTCAAATTAAAATGGTTTTTTGAAATCAATTTGACATTGGAAAATTTGGAAAATACACAAATTTTAGAAATGGGATTTCTCCTCTATCATGAAGTAACTCTCTCAACATCCACTTCTTTCAAGCAGCAAATCTCCAAGCATGTGCTGCATCTCATGCAGCCATCTTCTTTGCATGAGAGTCCTGCAATAAATGGAGAAGATTGGAGTGGAATTGGAGCATGCATTAATTGAGTTTTTCCTAAAAAAAAAATCGGGTTGAAGAAGATATTCTTCAAGTGGGTTGTTGTAGTGAGTTTTTCTCCAAGTTCTCTTCATTCAAGGTTATTTTGAGTCCCACGACTCAATCTAAAGCTTCAAGAAAATAGTGGGGAAGATCTTGAGGTGGTCCACAATGAGATTTGGAGAAGTTTACAACTGAGAATCGAGATTCTAAAGGTTCTACAAAGTTATTTCTTTAAACCCTTGAGGTGGTCCACAGGTATTTCTTCATATTTATTAGTGTATGAGCACGCTTTAGTTACCAAAATTAATGAATTAGAATGCTTATTAATTCTTGTTACTTACGTTGCATGCTGATATACTCCTACAATTCGTATCAGAGCATCATTTAAGTATTCAATTTTGTTTAATTTTGGCTTGGTGTGTGTTTTTCATGTGTTATACGAAAATGGTGCACTGATGTGTTTTTTTTTTTTTTTTTTTAAAGTTTTGGCGTTTAATTTCTCTTTGATTTCTTGATTAAATTTGTAATTGGCTCTTGTTTGATGAGCTTATATATGTGCTCATGAGTCTGTAATTTATGTGGAGTCATTAGAGTTGAAATTAAGATGTAATTGAAGAAACAAGTGAAGAAGGTCGAGCTGCAAATTCCAGTTCTTCAGCTTCTGATTAAATCTCGTTGTTTAAGTTAGAGTGAGATTTTGATGTAAGTTCAAGTGAGATTCTTATGGAATTTTCGAGTGAGATTTCAAGTTCAAATGAGATTTTGAATCAAGTTTGAGCGGGATTTCTAGTTCGAACGAGATTTTATTGGAATTTCGAGCGAGAGATCAAGTTAAGCGAGATTTTGAATCAAGTTCAAGCGAGATTTCAAGCATAGAGCGAGAGATCGAGTTTGGAGCGAGATTCTTCAATGGAGCTAGTGAGAGATGAACCGAGCAATACCAAAACTAGCGAGAGCAGCGGTTCGACCGGTTTTTTTGAGGTCCTGTCCGGTTCGGTCTCAAATAGTTTTTTGGTTGGTCTGGTTTAGACAATTCTATTCCGGTTCAAGTAGTTTGGATTTGGTTTGGAGCTGTTCGAGTGGCCAGGAAGCAGTTTTGAAGCTGTTACTTGCTGTTTTGTAATAATTAGACTTTTGTTTGCTTGTTTATGCCAAAACTAAAACCATATCAGTATGTGTTTAATTATTTATGCATGTGATGTATGTAATAATTAAATAAATCTTGTATGTGCATATAGTATGCCATGTAGATTTAAAATCCCACCATAGGAAGCATGTTACATGAATTGAAAGTATGCTATAAAGTATTATAATATATAGTATGTATGTTTAGGGATTCTTTTATTTAATATAAATGTTATATTAAATATTGAATGTCTTTGATGTCTATTGCGGATATTTAGCATGTCTAAAATTTTGTAAACCATTATAAAATTGGGATAGACGTTTACAATCCATAAAAAGAATAGCTGCATGCTCACGTAGGGTTAACCACTCGTTTTAATAGTTAAAATAGGTCGTTAAACTTGTAAAACTCAGGTTATAAACTCAACCAGTATATAATCCTGTTGAAGGCTGGAGGTATTTAAGTTGATAGTCTATGGAACACCTTGTACTTGGGGATTATGGCCGAATAATTGAGCCTTGTTAACCGGTTTTATGAGCAATACATGAGCAATGTGAGATTTTAAAACTAGTTTATCACCTAGACATCATAAGTTAAATCCAATTGAAGCGTTATACTTGGATAAATACCTAGACTTAGGTTGTTTAATTAGCCGAAACAAGCCTAAGAAATGAATACCTCGTTTAATTGTTAGAACACTTTAGTGGGAGTTTAATAACATATATGATATGTTATTAGAACACTTCCATGAAAATAAAATAATGTATATGATATGTTAGAACACTTCAGTGTGAGATTAGTAAACATATATGATATGATTATTTCTAGCTCCCACGTTTAAGAGTTCACAATAAAAAATTCATGTGGCACTTCGTGTCACCCTAGAAGTGACCTCCATTCGGAAAGTGTTTACATGAATTGAGATTTTGGTGAATGGAGGAAGTTGTTCACTTTAAAATCAAATGTAATGTTTCGATATTAAAATTTTCACGTTCTCAAAATGTTCGCACCGAAAGGTTCATGCGGCACTTCGTGTCATCCTGGAAGTGACCTCCATTCGGAAAGTGTTTGCGTGAATTGATCATGGTGAATGAGGGGAAGTTGTTCACTGGAAAATCAAATATATGATATATTAATTTCAATTCTCATGTCCCTACGTAATTCCCACCGTGAGATCCGTTCAGCACTTCGTGTCACCCTGGAAGTGACCTCCATTCGAAAAGTGTTCGTCATGAGATCAGAACCAAAGCGAATAGGGGAAGTCGTTCATAGTAAGTGGGTGAAGGATATGTGTCAACATGTCACATCCCCTCCCAGACTACTCTCTGAGCCTAGGAAAGGACATGACTGCAGTAGTTATCAACCCTTTTGTTGACACTTACTGCCTAATAATTCTAGCGAAATAACTCTGATACCAACATGCAATCACATATACAATGGATGCCTCTATGGCTAAAACCATTAAGTTTAAACACACAACAAATACAAAGATTACATTACTAGTTTCATAAGTCCCGAAGCCCAAAACCTTAGACCCTTATATGAACAACTGTAACATGTGTAAAATATTTACAGTAACCACCTAACAAACGGGTTAAAATAACTTTGTCCTTTAGTGGCAGAGCCAATGTAGAGCTACCTCTTGAGGATTTGATTGCTACCTGGGAGAAAGGAAAACACTTGAAAACGGGGTGAACTTGATAGCCTAGTGAGTGAATTAAGAAAGAAAATTGATTCTCATGCAAAAGTCTCAATAAAGAGATTAAATTGAAATATAAATTTCTATAGTAACCTTGTACTGCAGTATAAACATTTTCCAAGCATAAAGCATATAAAGTTGTTTTCATCATAAAACATTAAACTGTTCCTTAGTTGAGAATAACCCTGTTGTGGTTAAATCCCAACGTCAACTTCTAGTCAAGAGAGAACCCTTTTGCTCAATCTTTAACTTTAACTACCTATGTGCACATGGCCATAACTAAGTACCGTCATACCTTAGGTACTTTTGCTCAGATACCTTCTCAAAATGTCCCTCAATATCGAGCTGCTCGGATACCTTCTCAAATGTCCCTCGGTATCGAGTTTCAAGTAAAACTAGTCCCACAACGACTTTCTCTTTAAAGCATGTAAAGCATAACAAATAGAAAACATGTCTTTAAAGATGCTAATGCATGCTTTGTGTAATTAAACACACATAAATAATTTTTCAATAAACTTTCATACATGGCATGCATTTAAAACATTACTCATGGTTTGTTTGGAACTTACTTTGTAAAACTAGCAAGCATGAGAATAATCTTTTGTTAAAACATGGTTTCTTTACAACATTATGAACATTTAATCACTCTTAACTTTTAGAACTAATCTTTAAGGGTCGATATGCTTCTATCACTGGTGTCAAACTTGTGGACACAAAAGCATATAATAGCTACTAGCATAAGTCTCCCTTTTGAGACTAACCCTTAAGTAAGCTTTGTGTTTAGCCTTCCCTTTTGAAGACTTTCACTCAACACACCTTGCTGTATACCTTAATACTTAGGAATTTCTTTGAGATTTTGCTCATGCAAAGCTTCCAACCACTCTTCACAAACATAACACCACCTATGCAACCAACACGTTTCTCTCTAAGTGTTCTTATAGCTGCATATGGTTGTCCCCAAGGTTGCTTATGCATCCAAGACTCCATTGCAAGCTTTCCTCAGCCTACACAGTAGGTCCAATGCACGAAAAAGCTTAGCCTTTGGTCTATCCAAGCGTTTCCTTCGAGCTGTTAGCTTAATCAACTCAAGTAGCTGCCTGCTTGTTCATAAAATTCCAGATTCATCTTACGAAATTAATAAAGCGAATTCTAGAGCTCATCTCAGCAATTTTCTTCTACAAACTTGTTAAGAATTTGCTCAGGAAGCTTACCTCAAAATTTCAGCTTCAGACTTCTTGTGGTCTATCCTAGAGACTCAATTCTTTGATAATGGCCCGATTTCACCCGAGAACAGCACCTCTGGTACTTTTTCTCCTTCTTCGGCCTTAATCTGATGAAGACTTCTTCCAATAGTGTCACGTCTGAAAGTAGACTCTTAGAGCTTTCCAACAACACCAAGAACTCTGAATTTTCATGAAGGAATTGATCACACTGATCGTTTGAATTTTGGCCTCCCCTTTTTATACTGGTTTCCACCACTTCTCATTAAAGCATAGCATGACACTTCATTTTTTATTGAGTTAAATCTGGTGCTAAGGAAATCTGGTGTTTTTAATCGATGATTAATGCTGATCAATACTAGTCCAATCGTTTAGCTCATCGCCCCATCGTTTAGCTCGTCATTTAGTGACCTCATGCTGATGCTTGTCACCCAACGATCTCGCTCTCGCCCAATGCATGGCCTATCGCATAGCTCTTGCCCATCATGCAGATCTCGCTGATGCCCATCATGTAGTGCTGACGCCCATCGTATAGTGCCCATGCCTATCGTGTAGTGTCATCGTTCAGCATCATCGTCTAGCACTGATGCCAATTCTGTAGTGCCAATGCCCCATCGCTTAACATTATCATCCATCACATAGAGCTATCGTTTAGCGTGACTCTTCACATCGTCTAGCGCCGCACCTTGCCACATGATCGCCTACCGCATCGCTGAGCTTTGTGCATTTGCTACACGATCGCTTACCTCATCGCGTAGCGCTGCTGATTTTGCTACACGATCGCCTACCTCATTGCGTAGCACCGCTCATTTGCTACATGATCACCTGCCTCAACGCTTAGCTTCACACATTTGCTACACGACCGCCTATCTCAGCGCTTAGCTCCGCGCATTGCTAACCTCTCAAGGTTTTGACTACCGTATGCCTTCCCACGCATAGCTTTTCCTCTCGGCCACACTTTGGCTTCCTTCAACGCCTAAATAACCTCTCAAATGAGCATGGCCAACGCATGGCACAACACTTAGCCAATTTTCTAGTCCTCCAATGCATGGGTTATACTTAGCCAAATTTTCAAGCTTTACCCAAGAGTCAAGCTTTCAAACTCAAGCTTTTCTTCTAACTTTTCACCCTTTTCTCTACAACTACACATTAATCCTCACATCCACCTACTCACCACACTGGTCTCAATAGGGAACGTACTCAAGTAGAGAAATTAGGGCTTAGGGTTCACACAACATATCCTACGATCTCTTCTTTTCATTTGAACCGTGAGACTCTTATGTTGCACCTGCTTGTCATCTTTAAGTTGGCCTCGCTAGTCGTTTAACGATGGATATCCCCTCGGAGGTTTTAACATAGGATTCAAAACAACTTAGACTCTACAAATGGATAGGGTTTCTAAAGTCCGTTTCAGGTTTGACTTTTCAACTTCGGGAGCATCGTTGGGATCAAACTTCTGAAGTTTGAAAACAAAGAGTTACACTTATAGGATTACTAAAGAGTTAGTAATTTCTGACTAAAAACGGTAGCTAAATGACTATCAGAATATGAGTTATTCTTCAGATAGTATTTAGTCAAGAATGTCTTGCTGTAGTATCATTGCAAAAATAAATCTTGGGTATATTATTATTTTGCTAAAACTTGATTGGATTTAAAAGCAATTCACTTATAAAATTTGTTTATAATTTCAGAATGACGAGTTCACTAGTATAATTTTTGGCGTCTGATAAACTGATTGGGGATAATTATACAACCTAAAAATCAAATTTGAATACTATACCGATGATAGATGATTTACGGTTCGTCGTAACAGAAGATTTTCCTCCCATTCCGAGCTCTAACGCAAACCGAATTGTTTGGGATGCATACGATAGATGGATCAGGGCGAATGATAAAGCCCATGCTTATATCCTTGTCATCATATCTGATATTTTGGCGAAGAAACATGAGAATATAGGTACTACCAAAGAGATTATAGAATCTCTACGAGGGATCTTTGGGCAACTGTCTTTCTCCCTAAGGCATGATGCTATAAAGTACGTTTACAACTGCCGCATAAAAGAGAGGGCCTCTGTTCGTGAACATGTCCTGGACATGATGGTCCATTTTAATGTGGTGGAAGTAAATGACGTTGTCATTGACGAGAGAAGTGTAAGAGTATATCAGCATGCAGTCAATAAGCACTTTGGCAGAAACTAAAGCATGTTTATCAATCACATGAGGGTTTGAAGTCATACCTTCGTAGAACTCTTCAAGATCTTGACTCTCAGCTGTTATCTTCTCCAAAAATTGCTGTGAACCACCTCAAGATCTTCCTCACTATCCTCTTCGAATGAGTTGTGGGACTCAAGAATAACTTTAACAAAAAGAAACTTGGAGAGAAGCTCACTACTACAGCCCACTTGAAGAACAATTCTTCAGCCCGAATTTTTCTGTAAAAACTCTTTGAATGAATGCCTCAATTCCACTCCAATCTTTTTTATTTATTGCAGGATATCATGCAAAGAAGATGGCTGCATGAGATGCAACTCATGCTTGAAATTATTGAAGCAAATGTAAATGGATTTTATGTGAGCTAGTTAAAGATGATAATGGAAAAATCCATATTTCGATTTTGTGTAAATTTCCAATTTTTCATCAAATGATTAAAAAATCAATTTGGTTTTAAAAATTGAAAGTATTATTAATTTTGTAAAATTAATTTCATAAATTAATTTTATAAATTAATTTTATAATAAAATTAATAAATAATTATTTAAATAATTCAATTAATTCTAATTAATTTAATATCAAATATTAAATTAATTTCACACAAATCCACCTTCATATATATAAATCATATTTAAATATAAATTCTCCTATTCAGTTTAATTCTAATTTGAACGTTTCAAGTTAACTTATCATGCTACTGTAAAGCTAATTCATTTATGAGCTAGTAAGGGGACCTCGCGGACCTACAGATCATGGACTCCAACGATTCGAGATTAATTGGCTAAACTCATTATACTGAATTACCCCCATTCATTAACTAATGGGTCACTCCACTAAAGCCCATAGTTGAACATCCCTCACTGTAGATATATTATCTCCACTTGATATAACCATGATCAGTAAGTTGATCATTCACAGGTTGTTCGTAATCACAGTTGGGTCAAGATCACCATTTTACCCCTGTGAATACATCTCGCTCCTTAAGCTTCTATTGACCCTCTAATGAACAATTTTCTATTCATAATACCTATGAATCAAATCCTTTCTCTATCATGAGAAGGCGGGGCCCTGATTGTTCGAGACCTGGAATAAGTACTTAAGAGAACAACCTATCTGCTAACCCTAAATCGGGTAGGAGTGAGTTTCATCTTGCAGGGCTACGTCCACAACTATTCATCCGGTCTTATCCCCAAAATGGAAGGCTTATTGAGCAGTGTTGTTGAACTACTCTCACCCATGTAGATCAAAGTATAATCCCGAACAAACAGGAGTTCATAGCTAGCTCAGGATTAAGATCGAGTTATCCTAGGTTACTTAATAATGAAATAGTCATTTTTAACAGTAAACGGTCGTTATAAAGAAAAATGACTATTTTCGTGGTCTAGTCTATATGAAAACTCATTGCATATGATGCCCCCACTTACATGCCTCTACATGAATGATCTGTGGATCACATCATTTTTATTACCTATAACATGGGTCGCATCCAATAGTGTTACCAGGATGAAATACCCAATTTCATCCATATACTTATTAGACCATTTAGGCTATATACTATTAACTTGATCCTGTTTATGTCACCACATAAAGTTAAAGTATTCACACTATAGCCATGGATATATTTATTGGATTTTCATAATAGAATGAAAAATCAACAACTTTATTGAATAAATTACTCAATAATATTTTATTGATAAATAGAATGTTTAACACGAACTACGAGTTCTAGGACATTCCTAACAATCTCCCACTTGGACTAAAACTCCAGTGAGAACAAATATATTCAATATAATGTTGAGAAACATAAAAGGAAAATACAATAAACTAGGGTATCTTAATACCATGGATATTCTCCCATTTGCCCTAGATTACATTACTCTTAGTTCTAGTCCAACCAGGTAGCCCTCGAATACTTTAGCTGAGAAGGCCTTTGTAAATGGATCAGTAAGGTTGTCTTCAGAGGCTATCTTTGTGACGATCACATCTCCTTGGTGTACGATCTCTTTGATGAGATGATACTTTCTGTCAATATGTTTTCCACATTTATGACTCCTTGGTTCTTTCAAGTTGGCAACAACACCACTATTGTCACATACAGTGTGATAGGTAGGTGCATATCTGAAACTACTTCCAAATCAGCCAAGAATTTGTGTAGCCATACTGCTTCTTTAGCAGCTTCACATGCAGCCACATATTCTGCTTCCATTGTGGAGTCAGCGATACAACTTTGCTTAATGCTTCTTTAAACTATAGCTCCTCCATTGAGAGTGAAAATTGATCCTGAAGTAGATTTCTTGGAATCTACGTCAGTCTAAAAATCAGAATTAGTGTATCTTGTAGGGATCAAATCCTTAGGTCCATTGATAACTTGTAGAAATACAAGTTGTTTATGCTATTTTATTTAGATAATGCGGCAAAAAGAAGGGAAAATTGCATCGATAGTATGAGAATTAGTTGAGAAATACAAAAAATTATAAAGTGTCGTGAGCACACCCACTAATTCTATTGCGATGGCGAAATAGAATGTCCAAGTCTTTACTTTGCAGGAAATAGGTCACCACATGCGTTAATTGCTCAAGGACAAAATGTACAATGTATCTACATCACATGCGCCAATCGATCAAGAATGAAGAAATGATCAACACAATGACGGCGCATGCAATGATCGATCATGGACTCTAGCGATCAACGCATTTCAACCGCATGCAGTAATCAAAACAACAACACCGCATGTATCGATCGATCGAAGATGTGAAGAGCAACACATTCGCGGGCGATTATGACAAGTGTACAACTTTCTATTGTACGATTCTGACAAATTGATCGTGGAGTAGAGAGGACTTTTCCATTACACCATGGCAGGAATTATCAGAATTATATAGTGGGACAGCCAATACAAGAGTGCCAAGGTCTTGTCTATAAATAGCTTCCTTGAATTCATTGTAGAGGAGGCTGGTCTGAAAAGACTTTACAGAGAAAATCTGGGAGAATGACGAGACAAGGCTGAAAAGTGAGTCTCTGAGCAAGGAATTCTTCTGATTTTCGAAGCTGAAGCTCTGTGCAAAAGGTCAATTCTACTTGGAAAGCAAGGCTGAGAGGGAAGCTTTCCTCTCCACTTCATCCATACGCCAACAAGCACAAGTCTCCGATCGAAATTTGTGTCAAGAGATTGACACTCTTTTCGTATTTGTTTCTATTCTCTCAATTCATCTATTGTGTTCATCTTCTTTAATCTTTCATTCTTAAATCATGTATCAAACTCTGATCTTTAGATTTAAATATTATTATCGTCATCATTATCATTTCTCTATTCCTTTCCATACATTTATCATCCATTTTCTCCATCACGTGTTCTTAATTCCCTGGGTAAAAAGGAAGAATTAAGCAAGTGAGTTAATCTGTGTTAAGGTAATCGACTAAGTTTAGCTAAAGCATGCTCAACGGCATCTTCACTTGTGAGAGCAGAAGTGAAAATGTTATTCTACCTATTGAGAGAGGGTCGGAAGAATGCGTTAACTAAAGCGAGAAGTATTTCCAGAGATGGAAACAACCTTGCGTTCATCATGTTCATCTCTGTTTCACCATAGACGTATGGGAACGCGGCCGATCACTGAAAGGTGTAAGCCAAGGGAAAGCGAAACCTTAGTTGCATCCTTAACGAGATTGACGAACTTGCGATGTCCTTTCTCTTTACTCATTCTCTTTTTGCTTCATTCATAAGATTTGCCATCATATTCATTAGATTCTTTTGTACAACTTCACAGTCAGTCCTCACCCCTGTATCATAGTAGTTTAGACATTTATTTACAACGCATTTTACTTTCAACGCAATTTATATTTCTGTGAAACCAAATTCTTTATTCTTTATGATAACCAGTCGCATTTACCGCATTAGTATCTCATCTAACGAAAACATTCCCTATGTTTGACCTTAGGTCATTCTGAGAAACTTGCATTGGAATTATACTTGGTTCTAGTGTAAGGAAACTTGTGACACACACTACATCATCGCATACTAAGAAGCATATTATCATCAACGCATACATTTAGAACGTTGTATCGCAAAATATCTTTATCACAAAGCACTTGAGTGTATAGCACATCATAAATATCATTCATAAACAGCGCAATAGATAAAGATAGAAAATACAAATTTAATATTACAAGTTTATGGCAACATGAGCTTGTATCATTCATCTATCATCATAGTGCATGCATAATAAAAAAAAATCATTATAAATTTAAGTCATCAAGTTTATGGCGCCATTGCCGGGGACATGAACTTCCATTATATTCATCCATCAGTAGTGTGCATAAGCGATACAAATCATACACAGTATAACATTTCATTTTTATCGTTTACATCTATACACAAGCATATAGTTCCTCATTCTCTTTAGATACTTGAGGATGTTTTTTACAGCAGTCCAATGACTGTTTCCTAGATTGGATTGGAACCTACTAACGATTCCAACTACAAAGCATATGTCAGGGCGTGTACATAGCATTGCGTACATCAAACTCCCAACTGTAGATGAGTATGAAATTCTTGTCATTTTCTCAACATCTTGAGGTGTATTAGGACACTGTTCCTTTGACAAATGAATTCCATGTCTAAAAGGTAACATATCTCTTTTGGAATTTTGCATATTCTATTTTGAAAACATCTTGTTAATATAAGATGCCCGAGACTGTGCTAGAGTTCTATTCTTTTGATGCCGAAAGATCTGTATTCCTAGAACGTATTGAGCATCACCCAAATATTTCATTTGGAATTGTGTTGCTAACCATCTCTTTACATCAGCAAGGAAACTTGTCTCATTCCCAATGAACAAGATATCATCAACATAAAGTACTAAGAATGCTACAGTCTTGTTGACTATCTTCTTGTATACACAAGGTTCGTCAACATTCTGTTCAAAGCCATCAGATTTGATTCCAATATCAAACCTTATATTCCAGGATCTTGATGCTTGCTTTAATCCATAAATGGATCGTTTAAGCTGACAGACTTTCTGTTCCTATCCTTTTTCGATGAACCCTTCTGGTTGAGACATAAAAATACTTTCATCAAGATAGTCGTTCAAAAAAGCTATCTTGACATCCATTTGCCATATTTCATAGTCATAATATGTGGCAATGAAAAGAAGTATTCTTATTGACTTTATCATGGCAACAGGAGAAAAAGTTTCTTCATAACCAACTCCTTCTTTTTGGGTAAAACCTTTTGCCACGAGTCTGGCTTTATAGGTTTGCACCTTTCCAGTTTGGTCTCGTTTTCTCTTGTAGATTCATTTGCAACCTATAGGTGTAACTCCATGTGGTTGATCTATAAGTTCCCAGATAGAGTTGAAGTACATAGACTTCATTTCAACGTCCATGGCTTTTATCCACTGTTCCCTATCAACATCTTCCATTTCCTTTTTAATGGTTAATGGATCGTTTCTGTTAAACCCATATAGCGTTCAGGTTGTTGAATAACCCTCCCACTACGTCGAGGCATCCTCAACCCTTGGGTTGGACGTGATGGGACAACAATAGTTGTTGATGGACCAGCTTGATCAATACCTCTTATTGATGTTTTTATAGCATCTTTGGTCATTTCTTGCAGTATTAGTTTACTGCGAGGTAGATGATTTTTTATATGATCTTCTTCCAAGAATGTAGAATTTTTCGATACAAATACTTTGTCTTCTTGGGGATCATAAAACAATCCTCCTATATTTGGGGTATCCTATAAAAAGGCATAATTTCGAATGTGTTGCCAATTTCTTAGGATTTTGTACCAACACATATGCTGGACAACCCCAGACACGGAAATGGCGTAAACTAATTTTATGCCCTTTTCATAATTCATATGGTTTTTCTAAAAGACTTTTTGAAGGAACAACTTTTAGAATAAATACTGCAGTCTGTACTGCATACCCCAAAAAGGATTGAGGTAACTGAGCATAACTCATCATTGATCATACCATATCTAACAAGTTTCGATTTCTCTTTTCTACAACACCATTTATTGTGGTGTTTCAGGAGCTATGAGCTGGGATTGAATTCCATGATCTACTAGATCGTTATGGAATTATAAATCCATAAACTCACCACCTGGATCAGATCGAAATGTTTTAATTCTTTTACTTAACAAATTTTCTGTCTCAGTCTTAAATTATTTGAACTTTTAAAGAGTTTCAAACTTATGACTGATTAAGTAAATGTAGCCATATCTAGAGTAATTATCAATAAAACTGACGAAATACTGAGAGACTCCTCGAGCTTTTATATTCATCGAACCGCATAGGTCTGAATGTATAAGTTCAAGAGGCTCTTTGGCACGAAGACTTTTGTCAGAAAAAGATCTTTTAGTCATTTTTCCCTCAAGACATGATTCCCATGGAGGTAAAAAACTATCTTCTAACTAATTTAGATGACCACTTTTTACCAATCTCTCAATCCTGTTGAGATTAATGTGACCAAGTTTGAGGTGTGAAAGATAGGCGTTAGGAGAAATTTTCCATTTCTTATTTTGAGTCTCAGCCGTTTAAACATCTCTATATTTAGAATGGTCTTTGCTTCAGTTGGTTTTAATATGTACAAGTTACTTGCGAGTCTTAGTGAACAAATATGAACACCTCTTGAATAAACAGACACTTCATTAGATTCAAAAGATATTCTGTACATATTTTCTAGCAGATAGGAAATGGAGATCCAGTTTCTCTTCATCTTAGGTACATAATATACATTCCTAAGTAAGATAAAAGACTCTCCAAAAAATAGCTTGACATCTCCCACTGCATGAGCTGAAATGACTTCACCAGTTCCCACCTTTAAAGTCATTTCTTGTTCAGAAAGTTCTATCCAAGAACTAGTTTCCTATAGAAAAGTGCAAACATGATTAACGGCGCCTGAATCCAATATCCAGGTAAGGTGAGTATTCTCCAGTAGACAACTACTAGTAAATCAGATTTACCTTGTTTTTCCTTTTCCACTTTCTTTTCAACCGAGTACTTTGGGCAATTACGCTTCTAGTGCCCATCTTCTCCGCGATGGAAACATTTTCCTTTGGGAGTTTTGTTTTTTTTTTTCTTAGCACTAGTTTTCTTTTTCCCTTTTCCTTTATTCTTCATTTGTACGGATTTGTCTTTCGAAGAAGAAGGAACAGATTTCTTATTATCAGTGGGTTTCGTTCCAGATGTAGACCCTTTAAAAAACTTCTTAGGTTTACAAATAACATTTATTTCTTTCTCCTTTAGTTTCATCATAGACTTCATTTATACGGATTTGTCTTTCGAAGAAGAAGGAACAGATTTCTTATTATCAGTGGGTTTCCTTCCAGACGTAGACCCTTTAAAAAACTTCTTAGGTTTACAAATAACATTTATTTCTTTCTCCTTTAGTTTCATCATAGACTGATATGTCTGTAACTCGTTCAACAACGTGGTTAGATTATAAGTAATTTTGTTCATAGCAGCATTGGTTCTGAACAATAGATAACTCTCTGGGAGAGATTCCAATATCATACTTACTTGACTCATTTCATCTATCATTGCCCCATGAGCCGCAACAACATTAAAATGGGCCATCATATCAAAAACATGTTCTCTAACGTTGGTTCCATCTTTCATGTGAGTAATGTAGACATCCTTAATGGCTTCAAGTTGAACAGAGGATGACAGTTGCCCGAACATCTCCTGAAGCAACGCCATTATCTCACGGACGGTGGGCATAACCTCATGTTTCTTATTAAGTACATCAGATATACTTGCTAAGATTTAGGCTCGAGCTTTCTCATTAACCCCACCTATCATAGATGTCTCGAAAATTTTGATTCGTTGTTGTACTGGGAACCGGAGGACATTCATCCGTCAACACAAACCTCAAATCATCCACAACTAACATTGTATTGATGTTGGATTTCCAGTTTGAATATCCTTCACCGTTAAATTTTTTGGAAGCTAGCAATTGTATGATTGAATTCGACATTGCCGAAACATTTTAAACAAATTCTATTAAATAATTATGCATCTTAAAGAATGATATGATTAGCTAGTGTCGCTTAGAAATGATAACAGGTGCAACATAGAAATCTCACGGTTCAAACTAATGGAGGAGACCGTAGGATAATGTTGACATATTTTCTTCACCCACTTACTATGAACTACATCCCTCATTCACCTTGTTATTGACCCATGCAAACACTTTTTGAATGAAGCAGCCACGGTAAAAGTGGCACGAAGTCGTGCATGGATCTCATGGTGTGAACTCTTGAGGACGCAAGAGCTAATAACTATATATCGAATATATTGTTAATCTCTCACTGAAGTATTCTATATGTTTAGGTATTTACTTAGGTATAAAACGACTAAATTTTAAACAACCTAAGTCTATATCATTTTTATCCAAGTATAAAAATTATATTTGGATATAATCCTATGATGTCTAAGTATTTAAACCATTTTTAAACCTTACACCACTCACGCATGCTCAGAAAATTAGTTAACAATGCTCAATCTTTCGGTCATAATCCTCAGGTAGGAGGTGTTCCATAAATCGTCAACTTATGTACCCCCGGCCTTAGACGGGTTTATGAACCGATTTGAGTTTGTAACCAAATTTTATAAGGTAACAATCTATTTTAATGACTGAAACTAGTTGTTAACCTAAGTGAGCATGCACCTGTTCTTCATTATGGATTTTAAACGTCCAACCCAATTTTATAACATCTTACGAAATTTTAGACATTCTAAACATCCAAAACATACAACAAAGGCGTTCAATATCTAATATAACAATTATATTAAACAAAAGAAACCTTAAAATGCATATTATATATTATAACATTCTATAACATACTTTCAATGCGTGTAACATCCTTCCTGCGGTGGGGTTTTAAATCTACATGACATACTATATGCATATACATGATTTATTTAATTATTTCATACATCGCATGCATAAACAATTAAATATAAAGTGATATGGTTTTAGTTTTGGCATAAACAAGCAAACAAAAACCTAATTATTACAAAATAACTTCAAAACTGCTTTCGAACCGCTCGAAACCAAACCCAAACCACTTGAACCAGACTGAAAAAGTCTGAACCGGACCAGCAAAGTCTAAATCGAACCAGCCAGGTTAAACCGGACACGACCTCGAGAAAACCGATTGAACCGACGGCTCTCAGTCCATGCTCAAAATCTCGCTAAGACTCATCATGTAGCACTGATGACTATTGTCTAGCACGATCGTCTTGTGTCGGGCAGAGCTACACGATCGTGTAGTGTTTTGGAACTATTGTGTATTGCCATCGTCTAGTGTTGGGTAGAGCTACGTGATCGCCATCGTGTTTCAACTATCGTGTATCACCATCGTCTAGCGTCGTTAAAAACTACACGATCGCTTAGTGCCATCATATAGTGCCACTTCTTGATCGTTCAGCGCGCACATAAAGCTACATGATCGTGTAGTGCTATTGCATAGCATTCTTCACATCGTTTAGCTACCACGCAAAGCTACACGATTGTGGAGTGCTATCGTATAGCACCTCTTCACATCGTTTAGCTCCCGTAGCTAGACGATCGTCTAGCACACAACACTTCAATGACTAGTGCCCATAGCTACATGATCATCTAGAATTTCTTCACATTGTTTAGCATGTGTAGCTAGTCGATCGTCTAGCACTTAAACCTCAACGATGATATTTGAGCAGAGGCTGAAAAACTGGAATATGCAATTCGGCCTTCATCACTTATATCTTCAATTACATCTTAATTTCAACTCTAATGACTCCAAATAAAGTACAAACTTTTGAGAACACATATAAGCTCTTGAATCAAGAACCAATTACAAATATAATCAAGAAATCAAAGAGAAATAAGATGCCAAATCTTAAAAAACCATATAAGTGCACCAGTTTCATATAACTCATGAAAAACACCCACCACACCAAAATTAAACCAAATTGAATGATTATATGATGCTCTGATACCAACTGTAAGAGTATATCAGCATGTAGTGGAAGCGACAAGGATCAATAAGCATTCTAATTCATTAATTTTGGTAGAAACTAAAGTATGGTCATCAATCAAAAGAGGATTTGAAGGCATACCTTTGTAGAACTCTTCAAGATCTTGACTCTCAGCTGTTATCTTCTCCAAAACTTGCTGTGAACCACCTCTATATCTTCTCGACTATCCTCTTGGAGCTTTAGAATGAGTCGTGGAACTCAAGAACAACTTGAACAAAAGGAAAACTGGAGAGAAGCTCACTACTACAACCCATTTGAAGAACAATTCTTCAGCTCGAATTTTTCTGTAAAAACTCTTTGAATGCATGCCTCAATTCCACTCCAATCTTCTTTATTTGTTGCAGGCTATCATGCAAAAAAAATGGCTGCATGAGATGAGGCTCATGCTTGGAATTATTGAAACAAATGCAAATGGGTTTTGTGTGAGCTAGTTGAAGATGATAATGGAAAAATTCATTTTCCCATTTTGTGTAAATTTTCCAATGTTTCAATTTTTCATCAAATGATTCAGAAATCAATTTAGTTTTAAAAATTGAAAATATTATTAATTTGATAAAATTAATTTCATAAATTAATTTCATAATAAAATTAATAAATAAATATTTAAATAATTCAATTAATTCTAATTATTTAATATCAAATATTAAATTAATTTTACACAAATCAACTTTCATATATTTAACTCATATAGTACATGATTAAGGTTGGGTACCTTATTTTGATAACACTATTGGATGTGGCCTATTTTGTAGTTGTTACAAAGAGTTGTAAAGATACTACAAACGAAGTAATCTAGATTCGTTCATGTATTGACATGAGAAGTGGGGGCATCCTTCAATGTGTTTTCATAAGATCGGACCAAGAATTAAGTCACTTTTACTTTATTAACGTATTTTACTGTATAAGACTAACTATTTCACTTAGATGACCTAGGTAAATTGATCTTAATCCTGAGCTAACTATGAACTCCTATTTATTCGAGATTATCCATAGATTTGCATAGGTGAGGGTTGGCTCAACAGCACCAGCTCAATAAGCCTCCCATTTCAAGGGTAAGACCGGGTAGATAGCTGGGGACATAGGGTGCAAGATAGAGTTCACGATGCCCGATTTAGGGATAGGAGAAAGGTTGTTCTCTTAAGTACTGAATTCAGGTCTTGAACAAGAGGCCCCACCCTCTCACTGGGCTGAGAGGGATCTGGTTTAGTGACTGGATCACAAACCAATTATTAATTAGAGGATCAGTAGAAACTTAAGCAAAAGACGTAATCTCAGAGGTAAAAAAAATATTTGACCTAGTCATTATTACGAACAACCTGTGAAGAGTCGACTTACTAACTATGGTTAAATCATGTGGACATAATATATCTATAGTGAGGGGAGTACAACTATGGGCTTTAGTGGAGTGACCTATTAGTTAACGAATGGGGATTAATTTGATGTAAAGAGTTTAGCCAATTAATCTCAGATCGTTAGCCCATGATCTGTAGGTTCGCTACGTCCCCTTACTAGCTCGTAAATGAATTAGCTTTAGAGTATTGTGATAAGTTAATTTGAAATGTTCAAATTAGAATTAAATGGAATTGGAGAATTAATTAAATATTTAAATATGATTTAAATATTAAATTCATAAAGGTGGAATTTGTGTAAAATTAATTTAATATTTGATATTAAATTAATTAGAATTAATTAAATTATTTAATTAATTATTTATTATTAATTTTATTAGAAAATTAATTTATGAAATTAATTTTGTAAAATTAATAATAATTTCAATTTTTTGAAATTAAAATTGATTTTGGAAATCAATTTGAAAATAATAATTTCTCCACTATCATGAAGTTGCTCACACAAAATTCACTTAAATCTTGATTTACTCTTCAAGCATGAGCTGCACCTCATGTAGCCTTCTTTTTTGCATGAATGTCCTGCAATAATAGAGAAGATAGAAGTGGAAATCGGGGATGCAAACGATTAGAGCTTGCTGAAGTTTTATTGAAAACTTGTAAGGTTGAAGAAGGGTTTTTCAATTTGCATCAGTAGTGTTCTTCTCCAAATTCCCTTCTTTCAAACTTATTTTAAGTCCCACAACTCAATATAAAACTCCATGAGAATAGTAGAGAAGATCTTGAGATGGTACACAAAAAGAATTGGAGAAGATTTGCAGTTGAATTCAAGTTTCAAGAGGTTCTACAAAGGTATGACTTGAAACCCTCTTATTATTGTATGAGCATGCTTTATTTACAGCCAAAACTAATGAATTAGAATGCTTATTGATCCTTGTTGCTTTCGCTGCATGCTGATGTACTCCTTCAATTGGTATCAGGGCATCATTTAAACATTCAATTTGGTTTAATTTTTGTATGGTGGTTGTTTTTTCATGAGATATATGAAAATGGTGAACTAATATGGTTTTCTGAGTTATGGTAAGCATGTAGTCCCTCATTCTCCAAAGATAATTGAGGATATTCTTGACTTCGGTCCAATGACACTGTCCTAGATTAAACTGATACCTACTGACTATCCCCACAGCGTAGAAAATGTCTGGTCTAGTACACAACATCGCATACATCAAACTGCCAACGACAGATGCATAGGGGACCTGTCTCATCTCCTCAAACTCTTGAGGTGTCTTAGGACACATTTCCTTAGATAATGTAACTCCATGCCTAAAAGGCAGTATCCCCTTTTGGAGTACTACATTGAGTACTTGAGCAACATCTTGTCAATGTATGATGCCTGAAACAGCGCTAGCACTTTGTTCTTCCGATCTCGAAAGATCTGAATACAAAGAACAAACTGAGCCTCTCCCAAATCTTTCATTTGGAATTGGGTCTCTAGCCAGTTCTTAACTGCAGTCAGTAAACCTACATCATTCCCAAAGAGTAGGATATCATCTACATACAACACTAGTAAAACTACTGAACAGTTGATGATTTTCTTGTAGACACAAGGCTCATCAATGTTTTGGTCAAAGACGTACAATTTGATCGAAGTATTAAATTGAATGTTGTAAGATCGAGATACCTACTTTAGCCCATAAATGGACCGATTCAGTTTGTGAACTTTTTGCTCTTGACCGTGGGCTATGAATCCCTCGAGCTGCACCATATAAATGGTCTCCTCTAGATTACCATTCAGAAAGGCAGTCTTGACGTCCATTTGCCATATCTCATAGTCATAATATGAGGCAATGGACAGGAGGATGCAAATAGACATTAAGGATTCAATTTCCATTCAGAAAGGCATTTTTTCGTTTTATTCATATGATGCGATTAAGCGATTCTCTTCCAAAATGGAAACATTTTTCATTTTATCCTTCAGTTATGAAAACTGAATAAAACCTCCCACTTTCACACACAGTTATGGAGAAACCACCAACAATTATCTGATAATTGTTTTAATTATAAATAAATATAATACTAACTTATCATATTATATTTATAACCTATAGTTTTAATATCACATCATATACAACATTTAAACCATAGTCCTTTTCTCCTTTACTTGATATAAATCATATTTGCATAAAATTCCTCCAATTAATGTATCTCATACATCATGTCAACTATATATCATATATAATTGAACCAGTTTAATCATATCATTTATAATCAAACTCCCTCTCGTCAATTTGAACACTTCAAACTAACCCAAAAACTTATTCTCAACTTGAATCCATTGAGCTACCAAGGGGACCTTATGAACCTGTAGCTTGAAGCTATAATGGTTTGTGAATAGCTGACTAAACTCTTTCATCACGAGATCTACCATCCGTTAACTGTCGAGCACTCCACTAAAGACTGACAGCTGCACTCTTCTCACTACAGATATATTTTTGTGTCCATCGGATATAACCAGTAAAACCCTATATGGGTTTAACTGAAACTCAAGTCATCATACATGATTATGGCTTAGAGGATCCATAGTCTTTCAAACAAACAATGAATGATGTGGATAAAGACTAATGGATTAAAGTCATGGACCTTGAAATGGAATATATGTATTTCAATTTTGTCTGGG
The DNA here is from genome assembly GCF_027475165.1 of Benincasa hispida. Lineage (NCBI taxonomy): Eukaryota > Viridiplantae > Streptophyta > Magnoliopsida > Cucurbitales > Cucurbitaceae > Benincasa > Benincasa hispida. The sequence goes on from NC_143483.1 coordinate 26,223,082, forward strand.
ATCTTGCAGATCAACCAAAAGGGATAAAACCCATCAGTTGCAAATGGATCTACAAGAGAAAACGAGACTAAGCTGGTAAGGTACAATCGTACAAAGCAAGACTTATGGCAAAAGTGTTTACCCAAAAGAGAGGGGGTAGACTATGAAGAAACTTTCTCTCCAGTTGCCATGATAAAGTCAATTAGCATACTCTTGTCCACAACTACATTTTATGATTATGAAATATAGAAAATGGATGTAAAGACAACCTTTCTGAATGGCTATCTTAAAGAGAGTATCTATATGTCTCAACCAGAAGGGTTTATTGAACAGGGTCAAGAGAAAAAGATTTGCAAACTTAATTGATCCATTTATGGGTTGAAACTAGCATCTAGATCCTGGAATATGAGATTTGATACTGCGATCAAATCTTATGTCTTTGAACACAACATTGACGAACCTTGTGTATACAAGAAAATCGTTTACAAAACTGTTGCTTTTCTGGTTTTGTATGTTGATGATATTCTACTCATAGGGATTGAAGTAGAATTTCTAGCTGACATTAAGAGATGGCTGGCTACACAATTCCAAATGAAAGAATTGGGAGAAGCACAGTATGTTCTTGGGATCCAAATAGTTCGAAATCACAAGAATAGAACATTAGCACTGTCTCAAGCATCTTATATAGACAAGATGTTGTCTAGATATAAAATGCAAAATTCCAAGAAAGGAACGTTGCCTTTCAGACATGGAATTCATCTGTCTAAGGAAAAAAGTCCTAAGACAACTCAAGAGGTTGAGATATGAAACAAATTTCATATGCATCAACAGTAGGGAGTTTAATGTATGCAATGTTGTGTACTCATCCTGATATATGCTATGTCGTTGGAATAGTCAGCAGATTTCAGTCCAATAATGGATATGATCATTGGACTATTGTTAAGAAAATTCTAAAGTATCTTGGAGAACAAGAGATTATATGCTCATGTATAGTGCAAAGGATCTGATCCTTACTGGTTACACTGATTCTGACGTTCAAACCGATATTGATTCTAGAAAATCAACTTTGGGGTCAGTATTCACTTTGAACGGAGGAACTATTATGTGGAGAAGTATCAAGCAAAGTTGTATTGCTGACTCCACAATGAAAGCTAAGTATATAGTTGCAAGTGAAGCAGCAAAAGAAGCAGTATGACTCAGAAAGTTCCTGACTGACTTGGAAGTAGTTCCTAATATGCACCTAGTAGTCACCCTCTATTGTAACAGTAGTGGAGCAGTTGCAAATTCAATGGAACCTTGAAGTCGTAAAAGAGGAAAACACATCTAGTGAAAATACCATCTCCTCATGGAGATTCTACACAGAGGAGACGTGATTGTTACGCAGATAGCCTCACAAGACAACTTAGTTGATCCATTTACAAAGGCCCACTCGGCTAATGTGTTTGAGGGTCACCTAGTAGGACTAGGTCTATGAGATATTTATTAGTATAGCAAGTGGGAGAATTTATGGGTATCTAATGCCTTAGTTTACTATATTTAGACTTTTTGTTCTCTCATTGGAACTCATCAATGTATATATTTGTATATATTGATTCATTGAAATTTTAGTCCAAGTGAGAGTATTGTTAGGTTTTATGTCCTAGGACTCGCAATTTGTAAAAGATAAACATATTCTATAGTCAATAAACTTACTATTGATTCTATAAATTGCATATGTAAAAGTCTAAATCTAATAAACTAAGATCCATGACTATTATATGAATACTTGAACTTTATGTAGAGACATAGAGATGGATCAAGTTCGAGTAAAAAGCCAAAACGGTCTATAGTACATGATTAAGGTTCGGTACCTTATTCTGGTAACACTATTGGATGCGGCCTACTCTATAGTTGTTACAAAAAGTTGTAAAGATACTACAAATGAAGTGATCCAGATTCATTTGACATGAGGAGTGGGGGCGTCCTATCCAATGAGTTTGCATAAGATCGAACCAAGAAATAAGTCACTCTTACTTTATAATGTTGTTTACTATATAAGACTAACTATTTCACTTAGATGACCTATGTAACTCAATCTTAATCCTGAGGTAACTATGAACTTTTGTTTATTCGAGATTATCCTTAGATTTGCATAGGTGAGGGTAGGCTCAACAGCACCAGCTCAATAAGCCTCCCATTTCAGGGGTATGACCGGGTAGATAGTTGGGTACATAAGGTGCAAGACGGTGTTCACGCCTACCCGATTTAGGGACAGGAGAAAGGTTGTTCTTTTAAGTATTGAATCCAGGTCTTGAACAACCTCTCACTAGGCTGAGAGGGATCAGATTTAGTGACTGGATCAAAAACCAATTGTTCATTAGAGGATCAGTAGGAACTTAAGGAATAAGTCCTATTCTCGAGGGTAAAACAAACATTTGACCTAGGCGTTATTATGAACAACTGTGAAGGGTCGACTTACTAATTATGGGTAAATCATGTGGACATAATATATCTACAGTGAGGGGAGTGAAATTATGAGCTTTAGTAGAGTGAGCCATTAATTAACGAATGGAGATTAATTCGGCTAAAAATTTAGCCAATTAATCTCGGATCGTTGGAGCCCATGATCTATAGGTCCGCGAGGTCCCCCTACTAGCTTGTAAATGAATTAGTTTTAGAGTAACGTGATAAGTTAATTTGAAACGTTCGAATTAGAATTAAATGGAATTGAAGAATTAATTAAATATCTAAATATGATTTAAATATTAGGTGGAATTTGTGTAAAATTAATTTATATTTTATATTAAATTATTTAATTAATTTCTTTTATTAATTTTATTAGAAAATGAACTTATGAAATCAATTTCTTAAAATTAATAATAATTTCAATTTTTTTGAAATCAAAATTGATTTTGGAAATCAATTTGAAAATTGAAAAAAAAAACTTTGGAAAATAGGATTTCTCCACTATCATGAAGTTGCTCACACAAAATCCACTTAAACCTTGACTCACTCTTTAAGCATGGGCTGCACCTCAGCCTTCTTCTTTGCATGAATGTCTTGTAATAAATAGAGAAGATAGAAGTGGAAATCAGGGATGTAAACGATTAAAACTTGCTGAAGTTTTGTTGAAAACTTGTAAGGTTGAAGAAGGGTTCTTCAACTTACATCAATGGCGTTCTTCTCCAAATTCCCTTCTTTCAAACTTATTTTAAGTCCCAAAACTCAATCTCAAGCTCCAATAGAATAGTAGAGAATATCTTGAGGTGGTACCAAGAAGAATTAGAGAAGATTTGCAGCTAAATTCAAGTTTCAAGAGGTTCTACGAAGGTATGACTTGAAACCCTCTTATTATTGTATGAGCATGGTTTATTTACAGCCAAAATTAATGAATTACAATGCTTATTGATCCTTGTTGCTTCCGTTGCATGTTCATATACTCCTTCAACCCCCACTCACATGTCTTTCCATGAATGATTCAAGATCACATCATTTTTATCAAATACAAAATTGGCTACATCTAAGAGTGTCCCCAGGATAAGGTACTCAACCTTATCTTTATACTATAGACCATTTTGGCCGTTTATTCGAATTTGGTCTATTTTTATGCATAAAATCCAAGTATTTATGATATAGTCAAGGGTTCTTAGTTTATTGGATTTTAGCCAAATCACTCATTCAATAACAAATTTATTGAATAAATGTTAATAAAAACTTTACTAAATATAGAATGTGTTTTATTGTTTACAAACCACGAGTTTTAGGACATAAAACCCAGCATAATCCCACTTGGACTAAAGCTCCAGTGGGATCATATATATATTATGTTGAGTTTAAGAGAGAAAAACATATAAATACAATAAACTAGAGCCTATAACACATTCCCATGTCTTCTCTTCTCCCAATTGCCCTATATTATACAACTCGTAATCCAAGACTCATCAGGTTACCCTCAAATATTTTAGTCGTGAGGGCCTTTGTAAACAGACCAACAATGTTATATTTAGAGGCTATTTGTTTCACAGTAACATCTCCTCGTTGGACAATCTCTAGGATGAGATGATATTTTCACTAAACATGCTTCCCGTCTTTAGCTTCTTGGTTCTTTGGAATTTGCCACTACTCCACTATTATCACAATAAAGGGTGATTAGGTGCATATTCCAAACCACTTCCAAATCTGTTATGAACTTTTCAAGCCATATAGCTTCCTTTGCTGCTTTACATGCAACTACGTACTCAACCTCCACGGTGGAGTCAGCAATACAACTTTTCTTGATCCTCCTCCAATCAGAGTGAACACTGATCCCGATGTGAATTTCCTCCAATCCTTTTCAGTGTGAAAACCAGAGTCAGCATATCCTGTAAGGATTAGATCCTTAGCACTATATACGAGCATATAATCCCTCGTTCTCCTAAGATATTTAAGGATATTTTTATTGGCAGTCAAATGATCATATCCTGGATTGGATTGATATCTGTGACAATTACCACAACATAACATACGTCAGGTCATGTACATAACATGACATACATCAAACTATCCACTACTAAAGTGGAGGGAATTCATCTCATATCCTCAACTTCTTGAGGTGTCTTAGGACATTGTTCCTTTGACGAATGAATTTCATGCCTGAAGGGTAACAAACTTCTTTTGGAATTTTGCTTCTTATATCTGGACAACATTTTTTCAATATAGGATGCTTGAGACAAGGCTAACGTTCTATTATTGTGATTTCGAACAATTTTGATTGAAAGAACATATTGCGCTTCTCCCAAATCTTTCATTTGGAATTGGGTTGCTAGCATTGTTTAAAATCAATCAAGTATCCTACATCATTTCCAATGAGTAGGATGTCATCTACATACAACACCAGGAACGCTATAGTAGTGTTGATAATTTTCTTGTATACACAAAGTACGTCAACAAAGCCATAAGATTTGATCGCAGTATTAAACTTTATATTCCAAGATCAAGAAGCTTGTTTTAACTCATAAATCGATTGTTTAAGCTTACAAACTTCTTGCTCTTGACTCTATTCTATAACCCCTCTAGTTGAGACATATAGATACACTCTTCAAGATTGTCATTTAGAAAGGCTATCTTGACATCCATTTGCCAAATTTCATAATCATAAAATGTGGCAATGGATAAGAGTATTCTAATTGACTTTAGCGTTGTAACAGGAGAGAAGGTTTCTTCTTAGTTCACCCCCTTTTTCTAGGTATAACACTTTGGCACTAGTTGGGCCTTAAAAGTTTGTACTTTACCAACTTGGTCTCTTTTCATCTTGTAGATTCATTTACAATCAATAGGTTTTATATCATTTGGTTGATCTACAAATTCCCAAACTGAATTGTAGTACATAGACTTCATTTCGAGGTCCATGGCTTTGATCCATTGGTCTCTGTCTACATCATTCATTGCTTGTTTATAGGTCAATGGATTTTCAATGTCATCATCAGGTATGACGACTTGATTTTCTGTTAAACCCAACTACCAGTCAGGCTGATAGACAAACCTCCCACTATGTCGAGGCACTCTCAATTCTTGAGATGGATGAATCTTATTCATATTAATTATTTTAATCTATAATTTAATCTATTAGTATGAATCTTATTCATATTAATTATTATTTGAATCATATTCAAATAGAATAATTCTCCTTTTATTATAAAGTTTAATTTGAATCTTATTAAAAAAATAACTTTATATATAATGTATCTATTTACACTATATTAATTATATCACATACAATTAATATTATTTCCTTAATCAATTTAAACAATTCAAATTCTTTTAAAACTATTGGTCCTTGTTTACTCGTTGTGAGCTAGTAAGGGGACCTAATGGACCTACAGATTATAAGCTCCAATGATCCAAGGTTAATTAATTAAACAACATTCACTAACTATAAGTCGCTCAACTACAGACCTATAACTTCACTCTTAGGGTTGTAGATGTAAAACCCAAACCCTATTTTCCCTACCTAAGTATGTTTATTATTATGCTAAGTAAGTTAAAGTAGGAGTTAATGTTATGTTTATAGGGAAAGACATGAAGATATTAAAGAAGAAAGGGGGGATCTTGAGTTTTGAGAAATGAGATCTCGGTTAGTAGGGTGTTTGGCTTTGGTAAGTAGGAATTTTAGCTATGTGTTGAAGACAAGTGTAGCCTTGCGATGAAGCTTATAAATTGTAGGCACATGAAGCTTTGTGTTGTGTGGTAGCGAAGGATAAGTGTTGGCCAAGGGCTTACTATGCATTAGCATGGGGCTGGTAGTGTTCAAGACCTTAAGACGTTATTGGTGCACACGGCATGTCAAGGGCATGTAGGCATTGGGCTCTTGAGGCATCCAGCATATGGCATGGGCAAAGCAACCTAGGTGTTGAGGCTAGGTGTACGTGCTGACCAATGTGAAGCGGAGAGTCTATGCATTGGCCACATGCCTCTGCGAGGAAAGAAGTTACGCTGGAGTTTGCATTGCACGTTGAGCGGCAGGAGGCATGGCTTGAAGGCCCTATGCATTGGAAGAACGAGCATATGCTTGAGTTGCATTGGTGGCAATGGAGCAAGGCATGAGAGGCATGCTTGCTCGGTGGTCGGCGATGAGGGTGAGGTCTGCGCCGAGGCAAGCGTGTGTGCGTTGGCTGGTGGTGGCACATGGAAATAGGAGCATGCAATGGCCAAGGCAAGTGTCTAGTTGGTGATGCAATAGGAATAAGCCATGCGTTGGCTAAGGCTACGTGATGTATTATCTTATGAGGCATGCGGCAAGGGTAGCAAGCGTTGGCTTATAGCATTGAGTATGAGCCTTGCGTTGATAACCAAAGGAAAGTGATCAGCTTAACCACTGTTTAAGTGGCCAACTATCCTGATTAGCGGATGCTCCTGTAGGTAGGAGCAACTTCACTTTCGGTGTTCGGCGCTCCCTTCGAACTGATATCCAAAGATTCCCTGTAACAGGATGGTTTGAAATGATGGTTTATTACAGGTTCTGGTGGCATGAATAGGATGAGCATACGAATGAGCCGGAACATGGATAACGTAGTGGTTCGAGCCGGTCGAGATCACTTAATCTTAGTTAGTGGAATGATGTGGCAGCTTAAGAATTTTGGGATGCATGCAGTCTGTGATATAAAAAGGGAGGGCTAGCTTAAAAAGGTTGGTTTAAACAATTCACTTGCGCTATCAGCGTGACTCATAGCTGTTTGAAAGCTTTATGAGTCTAGTTGATGATCTAGGCCTATCAGAAGGAAAATCCATAAGAATCAAGCTAGAATTCGAAGAGTTCGTAAGGAGGTCGAGCTCCCTGGTGACTTTGGGTCAGTGTTGAAGATTTGATGATTCTGGCCAAACCACAAGGAATCTTCAGCTCAAAATTTAAGGTAAGCATGTTATGAAAATTTTGAACAAGTTTGTATGAGGAAATTTTCTAAGAAAGGCTTGGAAAATGAGTTATTTTAATTATAATTTGATTTTGGGAATCTTGAACAAGCAGGCAGTTACTTGGGTTGAACAAATAGGCAGCTCAAGGGGCTGACACATACGTGAATGACCAAGCTAAGCGATGAGTTGTGTGAAGAGTGCATGATGTGTTGAGTAGGCAAGTGTTGAAAGCTTTGACATGTTGAAGACAATGCGCGTGCAAGGACCAATTGATGCAAAGGCTCTGTGCGAGTAAAGGCTTCAGGCTATGTGTGAGAGGGCTGAAGGTGTGCGTCAAGCTGACTGAGGGTGTGCGTTGAGCATTGAGCTCTTAGGATGGGAAGCGTGTGTAGGTGAGTGGCTGGACAGGCACTTTGGCCATGCCTTGACGCATGGTATGGATGTTGGTGATGCTGGTTGGCCACCTAGTTTAGACATAAATTCAATGAAATTTCTAAGTGTTGAACACCTAGGGTATGCGTTGGGATGAAGAAGTCCTACTTAAAAAGTAAATGAGAGCTTAATTATGTAACTTAGTCTCAAAAGGGAGAACATTACTAGTAACTAAAGTATATTGTTATGTCCACAGGACTGACACCAATAGGAGAAGCGTACCAACCTTGAAGGAGTTTCCAAAGACGTGAGTGACAAATTTAAGAAGTTTTCTAAATGTTTAGTAAATCATGTTGGCTTAATTATAAGAATTTTTTCCTAGCAAATCTAGTTTTAAGAGCTAGTAACGCATGCTAGTTAAAAGAATGTTTATAAAGCATGTTTAAGTACTTATGTGTTCAAAGCATGCATAAGAGGTTTAAAAGATGTGAAAGCTCTTATTCATGTTGCTATGCTTTCAAGAATATATGTTGTAAAGATATGTTTTATGATGAGCATGATAAACTGATACTGAAGGACTCTGAGAAGTTATCTAGGCCGTAGTACATAAGGTTTGACAGTACATAGTTATTACCACGTGCACATAGGTAGATTCGGCGTTGGTTATGTCGAGGTCACTCCACACTAGATAAAGCTTGGTGTTGAGGGATTGAGCAAAGAAGTTCTCTCTCAACTAAGGATTCAGATGTTTAATGCTTTCTAGATGTTATTGTTGGTATTGGTGTCCTAATTCTCTCGGAGTCTCGTTGTTTTGTAAAGATACACATTGTTTGATGAATAAAATAAGTGTTAATTTTGGTATTTACTCATATCCAATGAACAAAGCTCCTTGGTTATCTTATGTGAACTTAAGCATGTATATGTGATATACAAATGGATCATGCCTTAAGTGATAACCTAAATCGATCTGTAGTATAAGGATTAAGGTGGGATACCTGATCCTGGTGACACTACGGATACAGCTTGCTTTGTAGAGGTTTGCAAGTGTTGTAAACTACTACAGATGGTAGATCCTGACCATTCATGTGAAGACGTGGAGTAGGGGAGTCCTATACAAAGTGTTTGTATACGACCTAGACCATGAGAGGACTAGACTTTGTATATAATGCCCTTGATACTAGAGACTTGCATCTCACCTAAACGACCACATGTGACATGACCTCAATCCTGAGTGTTTTGTGAACTCCTGCCTTTGAGGGCAATCCTTTGATTAGTATGGGTGAGAGTGCCCAGATTGCCAACTCAACATGCCTACCTTTTTAGGGACTTGTCTGATCTGAGAGCTGGGAACTCAATCCACAAGATGAAATTCACTCCTTTCCCAAAGCAGGGATAAGTAGAGAGATTGATCCCTTAAGGGTTGATTCTAGGGCTTGAACATAGTGACCACAACTTCTCTTTGGAAGAGAAGACTCAGTCATAGTAGAACTATGACTTATGTTCATTAAAGGGATCAGTGGTACTTAAGGAGACAGATGTAACTATAGGGGCATAACGGTTATTGGCCCAGCTGTACTTACGAGCGATATGTGAAGCGTTATTGCACTGTTGATTGGTTAAGATGGACACATAATATATCTGTAGTAAGAAGAGTTCAGCTGTCGGTCTTTAGTGGAGTGCCTGGCAGTTAACGGATAGTGGATCCCGTGACTAAAGAGTTTAGTCAGTTATTCACATACCATTTGAGCCTTGGAGGTACAGGGCCATGAGGTCCCCTTGGTAGCTTAGATTCTATTGAGAATCAGTTCTTCGTGTTGATTTGAAATGTTCAAATTTACAAGAGGTATTTTGATTATATATGATATAATCGGTTTGATGTATGAGGTACATCTAGTGGAGGATTGATGTAAATGAGATTTACATTTAGTACCATGGAATAGAAAAAGAACTATGGTTTATATGTTTCATTAGATGAAATATTAAAACTATAGGTTATAAATATAGTATGATAAGTTAGTTATCATTTATATTTATAATAATATTAATTATTGGATAATTAATACTTTTTCTTTTAAATAACTAAAGTAGTGGGTGGTTATTGGATCATGGTAACCATGAGTTTAAAAGAAAAGTGGTTTCCTATTTTCCTTCTAATAAGAATCGTACCGTTCTCTATATGTGCCATGGCCCGATGGAATGAAAATAGAGGGAGTCGAGGGTTTCACAAAAGTTTGAAAAAGTTTTAAGTTTTGTCTCGGCGTATAGAAACTCACGTTGGTCGTCAAGTAAATACAAATATACTAAACGACGGTTGAGCAAGCTAAAAGATCGTGCAGGTGCGAGCTAAACGATCATGTAGTGTTTACTAAACGATCGCATAGCTTTGCTAGACGATCGCTGGCCCAAGGTAAACGATCGTGTAGATTCTATAGGCGACAGACCGAGCCAAACGATAGAGCTAAATGATCGCATAGCCTTTGCTAGACGATCACATAGCTTTATCTATACAATTGGGCATCGACCTATACGATAGGTCTCCGCCATCTCCCACTTGCCTACTCATGTACTCGATCATTGTTTCCTCCGTTCGTCTGCCTCACACCAAGTTCGAACAGAGCCCACCCTCTGGATTCACACATTGAGAATACCAAAATCGCCTTGTTGGTGGTGTCATACTAAGCTCGACACGATCAAGGTTTTCTAGAGGCCGTTCATGGTGATGTGGAGGTCGTTCGTGTTGCTGAAGAAATCGTGACCAACGAGATTGTTGAGGACGAGCTGAAGTGTTTGTGCTATGTTGTTTTGGTGTTGCGATCATGTAGATCGGGTGCTCGTAGTTGCTGTTGTTCGATCAGAGTGTGCATCAGAGCGTGGAGACGCTTCTGCTTATGTGCATAGAGTTTTACTCTCTGCTCCTTTGTTTTCTACATGCTGTAATTTCTGTATGAATCGCATAACCGTTTGTTTAAAGTCGACTATAAATGTTTTGTTGATTCATGATTGTAATTTGGAATAGTCTTGTTTCGCTGCTCATGGAAATCTCGTTTTCGATTTCTTTCAGTTATATGTTTTAAAAGTTTTAAGTATAAGTTTGCTTGGTAGTTTCCAAATTTTAAGCATGATGTTATACTTATTTAGTCACTCACTGGTCTAGTAGCTCATTTCGTTTGAAATGTTTTCTTCCCCAAGTGGTTGTCAATTCCCCAAGAGGTAACTCTGATACTGCTTGGCCACTTAAGGACTTACCTCGGGAAGGAGTTTAGGTGTTGGTTCTGTTTACTCGTACACATGTCATGTTCATATAGGGACTAGGCTAGTAGGTCGAGACTCACTGATTTTATGTTGTATATATGTTATGTTTGTCTTATGATCTAAGAAACCCTATTACTGTTTCTGAATGGAAAGTGCTAGTTGAACTGTTCTGTATGTACTATTATACGTTTGTTTACCAAGGTTTCTAAGTAGGTGATGTAAGTTAGTTAGATTGTAAGTGCTACTATTTAGGTGGTAATTGCTACAGTCACATTCCCTTATAGGTTAAAAGAGTAGTCTGGGAGGGGGTATTATAGTAGAACATGTTGTGTTCGTGGATTTAATCATTACAAGTAAGTCATTCATTCATTCCATGTTTGTAATTACCTCTTACTCCTTAAGTACCATTAATCCCTCTAATGAGCAATCTGTTTATAGCCCTACCATAAACAAGATCCCTCTCAGACCAATGAGAGTGCAGGTACCCTTTGTTCAAGACCTGAAATCAACACTTAAGGGAACTACTCATCTACTTACCTTAAAGACAGGAAGGAGTGAATTTCATCTTGTATATTTATATTTCCAGCTTCCCACTTCGTCTCCTCCAAAAAATGGTAGGCTTATTGAGCCGATAACTTGGGCCACTCTCACCAATACTAATCAAAGGACGAGTCTTCATAGGTAAGAGTTCATAACTCACTAAAGAATGAGACCAATTTGCATATGGTTATCCTATAAAATATTTATCTCTTCTATCAATGGCATTACGAAAAGAGATTAATAATTTCGCGATCTAGTGTATACAAACACATTGTATAGGATACCTCCACTCTCATATCTCCATATGAACGATTTGGATCACATAGTTTGTAACACTTACAAAGTAGGCCATATCCATAGTGTTACCAAGATAAGACACTAAACCTTATCCATATATGATAGACTCTTTAGGTTAATACTTGAACCTTATCTACCTGTATGTCAACAACATACTGTTCAAGTCTCATAAAAAACCTTGGATTTTTACTGTTATGAATAACTCATTATTGCAAATTTAAAATAATAAACTATTTTGTCAAATAACTAATTAACGACAAGGCGTTATGGCATAAACCCCAGCAATTAAAACTATAGATTAAAAGCTAATGTGAATTAGATTCATATTAAAACTATAGGTTATGAAAGAGAAGTGAATATGATTCAAATATATGTTTAATTAAATATAAGATATTTAAATAAATAAGTAAATAAATTTAATCATTAATTAATTAAATTGTTAATTTAATTTAATTTAAATTAAATAATTAATCCCTTGTAATTGTAGGGGAGTGGGGAGTTACTATGGAGAGTTAGAACTCCCCTCTCCTTAACTTACAGTAATTGTAGAAGCTCTGCAATTTTTTAGGAGTTTACACATACGAGAAAAAGAAAAAATTCTCTCATCTCTTTCAAGCTGTAAACCTTTGAACTTGGTTTCGTAAATAGCATGCTTGGAAGTTCTTGTTGTTGTAAATTGTTTTAAAGAATGCTTATGGAGTTGGTTTTATTTTTTTATATTTGAAGTTAGTATGAAAAAAAGCTCTTGGGACTAAATATGAGTCTCTAACACTTTATTCAAATTTTGAGAAGTTCTAGGAAATGGGCAATGGAGGAAGGTTGGAAGTTGTAGGTGATGGCCAATATGGAAGCTTAAGCAATGAAGAGAGCCTATGGCCAAGTGGCTTGGAAGTGTGAAGGAAGGGTTACTTTAGATGTTAATTTACTAAGGAAACCAATTTAATCAGCCCAATTAATGGGCTAGGTGGCTTAATTAGAGGCTTAAGACAAGAGTAAGTGGCATGATGTGTTACTTAATTATGCAAATTAGCCATGCAAAAACAAATATAAATAAGGGTTTGAAAAGATAATCAATTTTTCCATTTCACTCGTGCCAAATGAGATTCTATAGCCAGAGTGAAGCTTGATCAGTGAGGAAGATGACGTAGGACTACTGAGAAGAAATTCCCAAGGATTGATGATGACATCTTGAAGAAATTGAAGAGTCTTCAGATTTTCGGACCATCCCGAGCAAGCTGTAAAGATTGGTAGATTTTGAGCTCTTTAAGTGGAGTTAAAAGCCCAAATTTTGAGTTAAGTTATTTAAAGGATGTGTAAGAAGTTCATAGAAGCAAGTTTTGAATTTTGATGAATAGATTTTAAGTTATGAGTTCTGAATTTGAAATTGTGTGCACGTTTGCCGCGCATAAGAGGCCACCTGACTGTCCTATGCGCACGACTACAGGCCCATGTGTGTGTCTTAGTTCCCACACTCAGTGATAATGTGCGTGCGTTTGTGCCATCCAGTTCTTTAGGTGTGCCTAGGTTGTAAGTGTGGCATTGGCCTAGTTTTAGAATTTTGGTGTTGGTAACCCATAGTTGAGTTTCTTAAACAATGTTGTGGATGTTAATCTATTAAGACATAAATAAAAACTCTAAGAAGGATATATGGTCTACTTTAGTTAAAGGGACAAATGACCTAAAAGGCTAAGTTAGTTAAAGTCATTAAATCTCAAAGGTGAGCAAGTATCATTGACCAAGGATTATTTATTTATGCGATCGGCCAAATGGAGATTAGAAGGGCCTATAATCCTTTGAGGTGCTAGCCTAGTGATAATGGGTGACAAGTTTTATATACGTTGTTTTTATACTGTTTACTATGCCTATGATTTATGAATGTTTTACTTAAATTGCTTTCAAAGTCTGATTTAGCAAAAGCATGAGCTATGTTGAGTAAATGATTTGGCAAGCATGAATTCCTCTTAAAAAGTTATAAGCTTCAACGTTTTTAGAACATGCATTTCTTATAAAGGAAAGTTATGTACTATGTTTCATATCGTGTTTTCAGCATGTTCAATGAGGCAATGCATTCTTAATCTGTTCATGAAAGCTTTTGTACAATGTTATCTATCTTTGATGTCATGTTTCCTAAGGAGTGCTATACAATGTATACTATACAATGAATGTTTTATTTGAAGCATGATTTTAGTACCCTAGTTATGAATACCCGATACTGAAGGAAATGAAGGTATCTAGGACCCTTATACTGAAGAAGATGAAGGCATTCATGACTTACATTATACCTTGATGCCGGAGGAAACGAAGGATCCAAGGAAGGTCTTTGGGACCCACTTTAACACACATGAAGACTTTGGGCCGTGTGTTAGGATGTTATTAGCCTTTGGGGCATCTCTACGTGCAAGTATGATTATTATCAACATTGACGGTGATGGTAATTCCACCTCAACTAAGGTTATCGATAATGAGAATATGAAAAAATGGGCTTTACCCAACTAAGGTTTAAGGGTAAAAAGTGAAGCATTAATATTTTATATGATACGTTTTCAGGATTTTCCAATTTACATATGACGTTATTTGATGTTTAAATATCTATGAGTTCTGTGTTGAGTGTGCTTAAACCCTGAACTATGAAACATTTCCAGTTGATAGTTATTATTTAAGTTATTCAATATGATTATTTTTATGAATGTTTGTTTTAAAGTAGTCACTCACTAGACATCCCAACTCACTTTTTCAAAATATTTTCCTCCCCAGGTAGTGGTCAAAGTCTCAGAGCCTAGCTTACAATTGTCAGTATGCCACAAGATTGTAGATTTCTGATAGGCCCTGAAGTTGCTTAGGTCGTAGTTATGTCTTTAATAGTTTTGAAACTCATGTACATATTGTAAGAGTAATGAACATGCGAGCGGAAGCAATTAAGATCTAAAACACTCTAATTACATCAATTTTATGGATTAAGCATGCTTGTTCAAAATCGAAAACTAGAGTTTGTAAAGCAAACCTTGATGTAGCTCAAAATATAAGTAATCCTCTGGTTGCTTTTTTATCACGAACACCTTGTGGACCACTGCTAGAGTCTTTCCTGCTATTCACCAGTCTTAAAATGTATTGTGGTATCCAAAATTATGATGAATTTCAAGGGAACAATAGAGTTTGAGACAATTTTGGAGCGATATGGTTTTGAGAGGAAAAATTCAGCTTCAAGAGTCAGCCTTTCCAAACCCAATCTCAACAATTCTTTCTTCTATTTAAGGAAGAAATCATGCAAAATCAGAATCATCTTAAAGTGATACCAAATTTGATAACTAATTAGTGAGAATTGAGGTGTTTTAAAGAGGTTCAAATGAGAAAAGCCCACTATCTCTAAAATTCAACTAATTTAGAATTTCTAATATTTAAATTTTAAATGAATTTTCTTAAAATTAATTCAAAAAATGAATTTTAAATAAAGTTAATTTTAAAACCATTTTTAAATAAAATTAGTTCTAATAATTAATTTTAAATAATTAATTAAATAATTTAATTAATAATATTAACTTTATATCAAATATTAACTTAATAATTAACACCAATCCCCATCATGAATTCCTATTCATGTGTACAATATTTAAATCATATTTAAATATTTTCAACTCTCCATATTGTTTAATTCATAATTTAACGATAATTCGTTAAGTATATCAAATATAATCAACGCTTACTTCCTAAATAAAATTTAAACGTTTCAAATTTTCTCAGCACCCTGTTCTAAGGTTTAGTCCGATATGAGCTAGCAAGGAGACCTAATAGTCCTACAAATCATGAGCTCCCAACGATCGTAGATTAACCGACTAAACTCTTTACCCTAGTTAACCAACATTCGTTAACTACCGGGACACTCCACTATAGTGCTGCAGTTGTGCTCTCCTCACCCATATTGAGCTAGCGATCTGACCACCTCATTGACAGGAGTTCGCAACTCATTCAGGATTCAGGTCATGTCATCTATGGTCATCCTTGTGAAATGTAAGTCACTACTATTAACGGTGTTATATAGAGAGATTAATCATTTCGTGGTTGTATCTTTTACAAACTCTTTGTATAAATACCCCCGCTCACATATCTTCACATGAATGATCAGAATCAAATAATTTCTAGCACTTTACAACACTTGTAACATCTAAAAAGCGAGTCATATTCATAGTATCACCAGGCTAAGGTACCAAGCATTATCCATATACTACAGATCGTTTAAGTTATCATTTAAACATGATCCACCTGTATGTCTCTACTTGCATATTTAAATTACATAAAATAATCTAGGATCTTAGTTTGTTGGATTGAGTGTATGCTCATAAAATAACAATGATTTTATTAATAATTTTTTTTATAGAATGCTTACAAACTACTAGAATACAAAGAGAGATTTAGGGCACCAATCCCAAAAATCTCCCACTTGTCCTAAAGCTTAGAGAGCTAAATTTACAATATAAAGTACAAAATGCAACAAACTATGGCATACAGTAGTATATCCCAGTAACATCTCCCACTTACCCTAGATGATATGTCGCATATCCCGTAGACCTAGATTTTCTAGATGATCCTCGAACACTTTAGGTATGAGAGCCTTTATAAACGGATAAGCAATGTTGTGCATTGAAGCAATCTTCATGACAATCACGTCACCTCAATGCACAATCTCCTAAATCAAGTTATATTTTCGCTCATTGTGTTTGCCTCTTTGATTACTCCTAGGTTCTTTAGAATTTTCCACAACACGACTATTATCACAATAAAGTGTGATTGACACAGAAATATTTGGAACAACTTCCAAATCAATTAGGAACTTCTTAAGTCAAACAACCTCTTTAGCAGTTTCACATGTAGCTAAGTATTCGGCTTCGATAGTTGGGTTGTCAATGCATCATTGTTTGATACTTCGCCAAACTATAGCTCTTTCAATAAGAGTAAATACTAACCCTGATGTGGATTTCTAAGAATCCCGATCAGTTTCAAAGTCAGAGTCTGTGTATCCTGTAAGGTTCAAATCCTTATCTCCATACACAAGTATATATTCTCACATTCTCCAAAGGTATTTGAGGATTGTTTTGACTACTGTCCAGTGATCTAATCTTTGATTTTATCGATATCGATTGACATCAATATTGAATAGAAAATGTCAAGTCTAGTACATAATATTGCATACATAAGGCTACCAACAGTCGATGCATAGGGAATTCGTATCATTTCCTCAACCTCTTGAGGAGTCTTAGGACACTGCTCCTTAGACAATACAATTTTGTAGGTCCATAAGGTCCTTCTACTAGCTCGTAAAACATGAACACTTTGGATTAGTGAATTGAGCGATTTTGAAATGTTCAAAATCAAAATTAGCTTTTCAATTTGAAGTGTTCAATTTGAATTTGAATTTGAAATATTCAAACCGAATTTAGGGTTTCGATTTGAAATGTTCAAATTGCAAATTAGGGTTTGAATTTGAATTGTTCAAATTCAAATTAAGGTTCGTATATTTATATTCGATAAAATTAACATTTAATTTGTCGAAATTAAACAAAATTGGAGAGTTTAAAATATTTAAATATTAATTATATGAATAGAATTCATGATTAAAATTAGGTGTTTAGTTAATTTAATATTTGATATTAAATTATTATATAATTAATTCAATTTTTTTAATTAATTAAAATCAAATTAATTTTTTCAATTTTTCAAATTCAGTTTGGAAATTTAATTTCAAAATTGATTTAATTTTGAACTAAATCAAATTGAAAATTGAAAATTAAGTTGGATAGAGGAAAATTCCAATTCCTTGCAAATATGATGTGTTAACAAAATCCTTACACCTAGTCTACTTCATGGTTGAAATTTGAAGTGGCATTGACTAATTAATTCATATTGAAAGGGAGAGTTCCTGAAAATTCCAATTCCTTGAACAATTCTCAATTTTTCTAGATTGAAAGGGAGAGTTGCTGAAAATTGAGAATTTTCTGCAAAAAAATTTCCTTCTCTCAAACCCTCTCCATCTTGCTTGACAATTCATTTCAAATTAGAGTTCCACCACTCAAATTCATGGCTAAGAATAGTAGATAAGATCTCTTGATGGTTCACTATGGATTTAAAGCTTAGAATTCGTGGAGAGTAGCTTAGATTTAGAGGATTTCTTCAAAGGTAACAATTATGAAACCCTCCTTGTTGAAAAAACTGTTTGCATGCTTTTATAACTTAAATTAAATGTAATTAAAATGTTTATTGATTCTGATTGCTTCTGTTACATGCTTGTACATTCCATCAAATTCCATCCTTGAAAGGTAATAAACACTTTATGGAAAAAAACAGCGCCTTTCCCAAATCTTTCATTTTGAATTGGGCAGCCAACCATTTCTTTACATCAGTCAGAAAACCTACATTATTCTCAATGAGTAGGATATCATCTACATACAACACGACAGAAGCTAATGAGTTGTTGATGATTTTCTTGTAAACACAAGGCTCATCAACATTTTGATCAAAGCCATAAGATTTGATCACAGTATCAAATCGTATATTCCAAGATCGAGATGCTTGTTTCAGTCCATAAATGGACCGATTAAGGTTGTAAACCTTTTACTCTTGATCTTATTAAATGAATCATTCTAGTTAATTCATGTAAATGGTCTCTTCCAGATTACCATTCCAAAAGGCAGTTTTGACATCCATTTTCCATATTTCATAGTCATAATATGTGGCTATGGACAAAAGAATTCTAATAGACTTTAACATGATAAGAGGTGAGAAATTTTCTTCATAGTCCACTCCCTCAACCTGGGTATAACCTTTTGCCACAAGCCTAGCTTTAAAGGTCTGTACCTTTCCATCTAAACTTCTTTTTCTCTCGTAGATTCATTTGCATCCTATAGGTTTTACCCCATCAGGTTGATTTACAAGCTTCCAGATAGAATTGAATTACATAGACTTAATTTCTTGATTCATGGCTTTAATCCATTCATCCTTATCAATATCTCCCATTGCTTGTTTATAAGACAATAGATCCTCAACACCATCATCAACTATAATGTCTTGAACTTATGTTAAACCCATGTAGCATACAAATGAGTTCATAACCCTCCCATTACATCAAGGTAATATCCACTCTTGAGATGGATGTGAATGACTAGATGAATCAATATCAACAACTCTAGTTGATGTATCAACCCCTTCAACAACCCTTGTTGAAATCTCAGTAGATTCATTAGAAATTTAACTTAAAACAAATTTGCTTTGTGGTTTATGATCCCTCATATGGTCTTTTTCCAAGAAGGTAACATTTGTCGATACAAACACTTATGGACCTGTAATCCCTATTGAGCTATAGAGGGGATCTTATGGACTTGTAGTTTGTGTTGAGAATGTCCTAATCTCGTAGTTCGCAAATAGTGTTAAAATATTCTATTTATCAATAAAAGTATTGTTGAGCATTTTAGTCAATAAAATTGTTGATATTGCATTCTATTATGAAAATCCAATAAACAAATTCATGATTGTAGTATGAATACTTTAACTTTACGTGGTGACATAAATATGATCAAGTTATAGTATATAGCCAAAATGGTCTATAAGTATATGGATGAAATTGAATATCTCATCTTGATGATACTATTGGATGCTGCCCTTTTTATATAATGATACAAATGATGTAATCCAAATATCATTAATGTAAAGACATGTAAGTGGGGACATCCTATGCAATGAGTTTGCATAAGACTGGACCTCAAAATAGTCAACTTTCTTTATAACAACCGTTTACTGATAAAATTGACTATTTCAAACTTAATGACCTAGGGTAACTCAATCTTAGTCCTGAGCTAACTATGAACTTCTATTTATTCGGGATTATTCTTTGATTTACATAGGTGAGAGTAGTCCAGCAACACTGCTCAATAAGCCTCCCATTTTGGGGATAATACTGAATAGATAGCTGGTGACATAGTTATGCAAGATGGAATTCACTCCTACCCGACTTAAGGTTAGAAGATAGGTTGTTCTCTTAAGTGCTGATGCCTAGTCTTGAACAATGGGGCCCTACCATCTCTTGGTAGAGAGGGTCATGATTTATAAGTTGTACTATAAATCAATTGTTCAATAGAGGATCAGTGGGAGCTTAAGGAGCAAGATGTATTTACAGGGGTAAAATGGTAATTCTGACCTAGCTGTAAATATGAACAACCTGTGAAGGATTGGCTTAACGATTATGGTTAAAATGGATAGAAATACATCTACAGTGAGAAGAGTACAACTATCAAGCTATAGTGGTATGTCATGATAGTTAACAAGTAGTGATTAATTCGGCTTAAAGAGTTTAACTAGTTAATTACAAATCGTTGGAGCTCATGATCTGTAGGTCCATAAGATCCTTCTACTGACTCATAAATTGGATTAGTAAATTGAGTATTTTTTATGAGATTTGAAATTAGGGTTAAGAATTTGAAATGTTCAAATTCAATTAAGGTTTCAATTAATTGTATTCGATACAATTGAAATGTTTAGTTTTAACAAAATGTGGAGAATTAATTAATGTTTAAATTATGATTAAATATTAATTACAGGAAATTGAATTCATTGTAGTGAAATTGGTGTTTTATTAATTTAATATTAAGATATTAAATTCACGAAATTAATTAAAAAGGTTCAATTAATTAGTATTTATTAGTTTTATCTAAAATTGATTAATTAAATTAATTTTATGAAACTAATAAAAAAAATTAGTTTATTTGTTAACTTAAAGTGATTTTAGAAATCAATTTTTGTTAATTTAAATAAATAAAGTGGAAAGTGAAAATTTCCAAAATGTTGGAAAAACCGACTATAGGTTCAAAGCACCTTACTCAACAAAATCCACTAATTCTTCATTAATTACATGAAGTAGGTGTTGGCCTCCATGAAAGTTTGTTGATTGCATGATTGAAAGCTTATAAATTGAATCTTTAGTCTGAAGAAAAAGGATGCATGCTGAGATACTTCCCAAGATTTTGTAGAAATTGAAACCCTTACAAACCTACCTCAAATTCACACAAATTCAGCTCAATTTAGTATTTCCACCACATAATCCTTGCTAGAGTTTAGTAGAGAAGACCTTTGTGGTGGTCTACTTGAAGTTTGAAGCACAATTTCGTATTATTCTGCTGAATTTGAAAAGGATTCATCAAAGATAATGTATTATTCAAACCCTCTTAAGAAATAGTTTTGCTAAGCATGTTTTAAACTCAAATTAAGTGTAATTAGAGTGTTTATTGATTCTAATTTCTTTCTTTGCATGTTAGTATACTCTATCAATTTGAACCTTCAATGGTATTTGGAAAATTAATTAAACTCTTGAATTAAATTACCCAACATTCATTAACTATCGGTCACACACTAAAGATCGACAGTTGCACTCTTTGCACTACAAATATATTTCTATGTCCATTGGATATAACTAGTAAACAATGTGATGACCCTTCACAAATTCCTTGTAAGTACAGTTGGACCAAAATTACCGTTTTGCTTCTGCAGTGACATTAACTATTTAAGTACCATTGATCCCTCTAATGAACAATAAGTCATAGTCCAACTATGAACAACAAGTCATAATTCAATTATGACCAAGTCCCTCTCGGGCCAAGAGAGTGTTCCCAACTCCCCAATCATACAAATCCCCAAAATAGTAAGCATGTAGAGTCAGTGATCTAGTCACTCTTATAAGTGTAACCCACCATTTTAGGCCCTAGAGGTCCAGCCCAAAAGGCCAATCCAAAGGAAAAAATTCGATTGGGGTAAAACCTAAAGTGACCCTATCCATTTCTGGAGTTCACCTTGATCTTAACCAACTGCACAAAACTCATCCAAAGGGGGATGCACAAAGGCGACACGAGAGAGTACAGAATGATCTCATAGTGTGAACTAATGATAGAGACCATAGGACGTGTTGACACACACCCTTCACTCATTTACTATAAACACTCTTCCGTTCACCTTGATATTGAATCATGCAAACACCATCCGAAGAGGGATGCTCCCAGGGCAACATGAGGCCAAACATGAATCTCACGGTGTGAACATAATACAGGGAGAAACATGAGTGGAATCATAGATATATCAGATACGCCTCTTCTTCCCACTGAGTAATTTATAACCTAGGGTTTAGCTTACTTAGAAAAAACACGGCTAAGGATTTTAACTAAATGACTTTTAGGTTTGCCCAAGAGTAACTTTTACCTTGGATAGTGAAACAACTTTTGATCATCATCCATTAAACTCTTTAACGGAGTCTTTGACCAAATTGTCGCATGCTTGTTGAAAATCTATCTAATTCACCTTTCCAGGTAGGTTCCCAGGTAGGGGTGTTACGTTTCCGTCAACTTAAGAACTCCAGCCTAGCTAGAACCCACCTTAGACAAAAGGTCCCATATAGATAGGTTTACAACAAATTTAATCTTTTATGCTAACCAATTTAATCATATGAACCGATTTTAAGAGATTAATCTAGGTTATTAAACTCTTTAGAACCATTTGAACTTAGGTCTATCTCAATTCAATTTTAAAACCCTTTTAAAAACTTGAATTCACCCTAAGTTCACATGTAACTCTGAATTATTGATTTTAGGTCTAATTTTCTTTATAATACTTATAAACGAAAACCATAACCACAATGGTAAGCTAACACATGCAAGGCATTCATAATGCTTATAAACAGCCTATGTCTGCCCAATGCATTGTCCATTTATTGCTACTTCTTTTATATAACACTTATAAGAAACAACAATGAAACAAGAAAAACATGCTTCTATTCACACTTAGACTATAACACTTATAATAAAAGGATGATGCATGATAATGCTCACTGCATGAAAAATATAACTCTTATATTTCATGATGCATGCGCATGCTTTCAAGTAATTTCTTCATGCAATATTATAACAATTATAATACATGATGCATGAGTAATTGCACAACCTAAGGTGGGTTTTGAACTATATGTCAAACACTTTGGCATATAAGAACAATACATCACATATATAATTAACCGATGTTGATGAACGGGGTAAAATTACCTTAAAAAACTAAAAATGGAAAGCTAACTATTACAAAGACAAGGAGTCTCCGGTTTAAACAGGTGAACCGGGTCTTGAACCACTCGGGCAAAGCATCGTGTCTCCAACTATCGTGTACTAAAACCCCACGATCATTTACACGATAAAACAAACGCTTTCTTTTATCACTTACTAGCGCTCCCAGAGCTAAACAATCGTTTAGCATTTACTACACGATCATTTAGAAAAAAAACTAAACAATCGTTTAGCTATTACTACACAATCGCATACCTTTTACAAAGCGTTGAAGCCTAAAGTACACGATCACTTAGCGCACTCAGCATAATGCCCACCTTCTATGATCGTCTAAACGACTACGATGTCGCGAAGCATCATCCCATAAGCGATTGCTTAGCTAGCGCCTCCATATCGCGTACACACGATCGTGTAGGTAGTACCTAATCGATGAAGCTTGCTAATTACACGATCGTTTAACGCGTGCCTTTTACTAAATGATGAGCATCACATGCTCCCACTACGATCGTTTACCTCCAATGCCTATGCCATCGGGCAACCAATGCTACGCGATGGAGTAAACGATTTACCCCGTCGCTTAGCATTAGATAAATGATCGTTTAAAAAATACTATACGATTGCCTAGAATAATCTAAACGATCCCTTAGTTAAATCCCAACGATCGTTTACCTGAGGCTATACGATACGACCAATGCTTGGTCTTCTTCTTCGTTGAGAACCGCATCTCCATGCTTCGAAGCTTCATCATGAACAACTCAACGAACTCAAACTTTTTGAATTACAAACTCGATTGCAAAGCTAATTATGCCTAAAAACACAGGGGCCCTTACAATTAACACTTTGTAATACCAAAAAGTTTTAACAAGAGGCAATTAACCCCGAAATATTCATCAACTCAACCATAAATGCAGAAACCCACCACGACAATAAAATGATGTTCAAAATAGAGTTGTAATTTGGTATATCAGAACAACCTGGCTTTGCTACCAATTGAAGGAAATCGATCTCGAGATTTCCATGAGCAGCACAATAAAGATCCTTCCAAACTACAATCATGAATGAGCATTACAAATTACAGTCGAAACATAAACATATAGTTACGCAATCAATATAGAAATTACAGCATGATAACTACAAATGAACAAGGTGAAATATCTCTACGAACATTTGTAGACTCGTCTCCGCACTCCTTGCTCATGATTGCTCGAACATAGCAACCTCGAACGCTCGAATAACACGACCGTAACCCTGCACAAACACTTTGCACTCGTCATAAGCGATCGCCTTGGTCATGAACTCCTCAGCAACATGAATGGCCTCCACAGAACCTCAACGGTGTCGAGTTGAGTATGACATCGCCAAGAAGGTTACCTTGGTATTCTCGGTGTGAGAATCCAGAGGGTGGGCTCTGTTCGGACTTGGATTGAGGCAAAAGAAGGAGGAAAGAACAATCGTGTACACGATTGGGCAAGTGGGAGAAGACAAAGACCTATCGCATAGGTCGATGCCCAATCGTTTAGCTAAAGCTAAGCGGTCGTCTAGTAAAAGGTAAGTTATCATTTAGCTCATCATTTAGCTCAGTGTCTATCGCCTACAAAACACTACACGATCATTTACTAAAACACGTTGTCGCTTAGTAAATCAGTATTTACTTGACAAGCGCCCGTGAGTTTCTTTTTTCGAGAGAGAAAAAAATCAAAATCAATCTTCAACCTTTTAAAAAAACGTTACTAAAATTAGGGAAAAAATTTTCCTTTAATCTCATGGTTACCATGAACCACCAATAACCTCCGACTCAATTGGTTATTAGAGAAAAATAATTAATTATCCAATAATTAATAATATTATAAATATAAATAATAACCAACTTATCATACTAGATTTATAACCTATAGTTTTAATATTTCATCTCATGAAACATATAAACCATAGTTCTTTTTCTATTCCATGATACTTAATGTAAATCTCATTTACATCAATCCTCCACTAGATGTATCTCATACATCACACCGATTATGTTATATATAATCAAAATACCTCTTGTTAATTTGAACATTTCAAATCAACACCAATAACAGATACTCAACTGAATCTATTGAGCTACCAAAAAAGACCTTATGGACCTATAGCTCGAAGCTCCAACGGTACGTGAATAACTGACTAAACTCTTTAGTTATGGGATTGTCAATCCGTTAACTGCCAGGCACTCCACTAAAGACTGACAACTGAACTCTCCTTACCACATATTTATTATGTGTCCATCTTAACCAATTAGAAGTGTGACAACCCTTCACAGATCACTCGTAAGTACAACTGGGCCAATAACCGTTATGCCCCTATATTTACATATGTCTCCTTAAGTACAACTGATCTCTCTAATGAACATAAGTCATAGTCCTACTATGGTTGATTCTTCTCTTCCAAAGAGAAGTTGTGGCCACTATGTTCAAGCCCCGAAATCAGCCCTTAAGGGAGCAATCTCTTTACTTATCATTGCTTTAGGAAAGGAGTGAATTCCATCTTATGGATTGAGTTCCTAGCTCCAAGATTAGACAAGTCCCCAAAAAGGTAGGCATGTTGAGTTGGCAATCTGGCCACTCTCACCCATACTAATGAAAGGACCACCCTCAAAGGCAGGAGTTCCCAAAACACTTAGGATTGAGGTCGTGTCATCTATGGTCGCTTAGGTGAGATGTAAGTCTCTAGTATCAACAGCGTTATATAGAGAGTCTAGTCATCTCGTGGTCCAGGTCTTATACAAACTCTTTGTATAGGACACCCCTGCTCACACCTCTCCACATGAATGGTCAGAATCTACCATATGTAGTAGTTTACAACACTTGCAAACCTCTACAAAGTGGGTCGTATCCATAGTGTCACTAGGATCAAGTATCCCACCTCAATCCTTATACTACAGACCTATTTAGGTTATCACTTAAGGCATGATCCACTTGTATATCACATATACAAAGTGGGTCGTATCCATAATTAAATAACACTTATTTTATTCATTAAACAATGTATATCTTTATAAAACAACGAGACTCCGGGAGAATTAGGACACCAATCCCAACACAGTTTTATACAAACTCTTTGTATAGGATATCGCCGCTCACATATCTCCACATGAATGATCAGGATCAGATCATTTGTAGCACTTTACAACACTTGTAACATCTATAAAGCGGTCGTATCCGTAGTGTTACTAGGATAAGATAGCCAACCTTATCCATCTACTACAGATCGTTTAGGTTATCATTTAAACATGATCCACCTGTATGTCTCTACATACATGTTTAAATTATGTAAAATAGCCTAGGATCTTAGTTTAGTGAATTGGGTGTATGCTAATAAAATAACAATTATTTTATTAATAACAATTTTTTATATAATGTTTTCAAACAACAAGAATACAAAGAGAGATTTATGACACCAATCCCAACAATTATAATAATTATAACATATTTTCAATGCATGAAACATGTTTATCCCTTGGTGGGATGTGAAATCTATATGGCATACTTTATGAATAAATAAATTTAATTTAATTAAAGCATACATTCATAATGCATAATTAATTAAACACAGTAAAGTGAATTGGTTTTGGCATTCTAGGCTATCAAACAACTAAATTATTACAACAATAATTGAAAAACTAGCTTGAACCACCCCTGAACACTTCGCACCGACCCAAACCACGTGAAAACAACTTGAACTAGATCGAACCGATCCTGTTGGACCGTTCTTCCTCGCGCACACGTTGATGTGTTATTTTATGAGGGGAAATTATGGAATGAGATGCAGTGGTGGAAATGCGTTGAGCAACAAGCTTTCTCAGCGGAATCCAAGTATAAACTCGACTAAGTTTCCTGGTAAGTCCAGGGTCGAACTCAGGGACTAGGGAAAACGGTATGCGGTGGTAATTTTCAAGAAAACTTTGCGGTAACTGTTGACATATTTTTAATCTAAGCTACAAGTCCATGTCCTCATTACCAGTTCCCAGGCAACGGCGCCATAAACTTGTTGACATAATTTTATGTGATGATATATGATACTACTTCTAGATATTCGTTATTAACAAATGTTCTTGTAGTATGTTGTGCGTTGTCACAAGTTTCCTTGGGTTGAAACCAAGTATAATTTCACCGCAAGTTTCTCGGTGTGATCCGAGATCGAACATAGGGACTGTTTTAGGTTATTGCATTGTGTTTGTGATTTATGCGACCAAGGGTTTTTCAAATTAATAAAGGAGTTTTGTGTACAAGTAATTAAACATGCGATGAAGTAAAGAAAGCAGTAAAAATGCGTTAATACATAAATTGCGTTAAAGTAAATTGCGATAAAGTAAATCTAAGCTAAGATGATACAAGATACAAGTTTCATGATACAAGATACTGAGGTCAAGGATGGCTGTGAAGATTATGCAAAGATTGTGTAATGCGGTGACAAGTCTTATGTGCGAATAGAAATAGAAAAGATAACTAATATAAACAACGCAAGTTCCTTAATTGCGTTAAAGATATAAGTACTATTCCACTTTTCCCTTGGCGTACCCTCTCAGTGATCGGCCGCATTCCTACATCTCTATGGTGAAACAGGGACGAACGTAATGAACACAAGGTTGCTTCCATCTCTGGAAGTACTACTCGCTTTAGTTAACGCATTCTTCTAACCTTCTCTCGACAGATTAGAATGAGATCTTCACTTATGCTCTCACAGGTAAAGATGTCGTCTAGCATGCCTTAGCTGAATGCATTTATCTCTTTAGCATAGATTAAGTTACTCGTTTAATCCATTAAGAAAACTTCATGGAGAAAACAATTAATGAAGGAACGAAAATAGACAGAAAAGTGGTAATGAAAGTGATCGAGACATTCAATAAAACTATTTAGCATCTGATACATGATTTTTGAATGAAAAGATTAAAAAGATGAAATACACTTGATAAAATAGAGTTAGAAACAAATACAAATAAGCGCCAACGTCTTAGCGCCAATCTGGATGGAGATTTTCTTGTCGGCGTGGATGAATCGTGCGGATGGATGAGCTTCCTTCTCAGGCTTGCTCAACCGGTAGTAGGGATCTAAGCACAGAGCTTCACGACGGGGATCTGGCAAATTCGCACTGAGACTCACCTTTCGGCCTTGTCTCTTCTCTTCCCAAATTTCTTTCGATTAGTACTCAGCTCAGCCTTTCTCTCAATAGCCTTGTAACAATTACCCCGTATTAAGTATCCGACTGAATAAAACCCAGTTCAATGGAATCCCTTGTCACTGAAATTCCCTTTCATTGGAACTTTACCCAATGTCTGTCAATGAATTCCCTGGGGTATTTATAGGTGAACATCTTTGACTCTTGGCTTTGTGGTCCCCACTTTTTATTATGGAAATCCCAAAGATGAAGGAAGAAATATTCTTTCTATTATGAAATCAAACCGTCAATTCTGCACAACCGTTAGTTGCACACGTGTTGCAATCCTCCGCATTTGTGTTGCTCAGCTGCATCCTTCCATCGGTTGCTCACATGCGGTGTTAATTTTATTACCACATGCAGTTGAAATTCAGCTCGTGATTGACTGTCACATTGTGTCGTCATTGCGTTAATCATCTCTTCATTGTGGTTTGACGGGCACAATGTAACAAAGATGCGTTGATCAGTTTCTCGTTTAGCCTTGAGCGTAAACGGTGACTTGGTTTTCCTGCAAAACAGAGTAAAAATATCCTCTTCTTCCATCTTATCGATGTTAGTGGGTGTAATTGCGATGATTCATAATTATTGCATTTCTAAGCTAATTTTTATACAATTGACGCATATTAAGTCTCTTTTGGCCGCAATATCTAGATAAGGCAGTACAAATAACTTGTATTTCTACAAGTTATCAGTAACAAAGAAATCAATAGTTGTTTTGTGTTTTATTTGTGGTAATAAAATAAATGAATGCAGCAGAGTTACGAAAAGGGTTGATAATACGGAAGATGCGATGAGTATGCAGTGAACGGGTTGAGAAGGGGTTCAACTAACACTTCCTAGGATGTGTTCATGTTATGCGATCATGCAACACACATACAATAGCAAACCATCTCTCGACACGAATGCCACGGCTTCTAATACTAGAACGCATGCGATATATGCAGTGAGTCTATAGAACCTATACATAAGCCTCTATTCTTATCCATGCGATGACAAAATGACACACACACAAACAAGACGACCATATAATATCATAACCTATCTCTAGGATGCATGCAATGCAGGTTGACAAACAGAGCTTATCTCTAAGTCCCTATCTCTTTCTTATGCAGATCTAATCTTGCTCTCTCGAGTCTAGATTCTAACCTAGCTCTCTCAAGTCTTAGGTTCTTTTTTTAGACTCTCTCTTGAGTAGCTCTAAAGGGATGTTGGGCACAACATAAAACGAGATAATCACAAACAATGAAGATCCTAGATCATGTTAGCTTAGTTCTTCTCAACCCATTCGTCATATTTAGCTGCTCGTGCATGCTAAGAGAGTGGACAAATGTAGATAAAGAAATTCCATTGTATAGATATAGAGTTGAAATACAAAATAACAATGCAAGAAGAGAATAAAGAGCCTGGTAACAATCTCTTGCTTCCCAAGGCTTTTACACTGTCTTTTTACTCCGTTCAAAAGATAGTCTCGCTTTCGCGAGAGTCGGCCCGCTCTCTGGTCTTCCACGCCTCTGGGTCTCTCTCGAGTTGCCCTGAGCGATCTTCCAGCATCTCTTCCCTTCTCTCGCTCCGCCTTCTAAATAAAAAGGAAAACTATGGACAAGGGTATTCTATCTAAGGGAAAATTCTCTAAGTATTCGAACTCACTGAACCCCTTTTTTTAAGGTTGCTTTCGGTATTTATAGAGCTTCGGGGTGAAAGAAGACTTCTCTCTTATGATTGCATAGATGGGATGGCTTTAATTCTCTGATTGATGCGCCGAATGTTTGTCACCGACAAGCTTAATGTACTTGTTATCGTTAGCGGCTTGTCAACTTAATTTAGATTCGACCGCTGTCAGTTTTCTGTCCCATCCTGATTAATTATACTTTTCACCCATATGCGCTCACCAAGTTGCGCCGACTCCATGCGACAATCCTTCTCGAGCAGATTTTTGTGAGCACAAGTCATTGTAAAGCCTTGCGATAATGTTGTGCTCGACCATTGATTTCTTGTGATCGCACTTTCTGCCTTGCGTCATCGCATATTCTGCATAAAAATACAAAAGTTAACTGTTTTTATGCGATGAACGCATGCGACCACAATGTTATGAACTTAATTCTTTTTGGACGCAATCTAACATATTTTATCAATGTAAACCTTCATTGTTTAATAACTTAGCACTTAATAACGTACATTTTTTCTTGTTATCACACTCCCAAATTTAAACAATGCTTGTCCTCAAGCATAAGCTAAAGATTTCCTTTAGAAAGTCGACCGTAATCTCTTTTCCTAGATTTCTTAAGGATACTTCATTCAAATCCTATATACCAAAATTTCCTTATTTCTTATTCAAGTCTCTTCTTAAAATATTTGTAAGACCTAAGGACCGCTAGTTTAACCTTCAAAAGGACTTTACTAAATTCTAGGACATCGCATGATTTTTTTCAAAAAAAAACTTTTTCACTGGGGTGTCAAATGATTTTTATCCTTGCACATTTTTTACATTATTATTTTTTTCTGACCTTGTGCCAATCCAAGTGCTTCGCCTTCGTTTTGGCTTGCCCCCACATGTGTCATGCAGACAACCAACTACGAGCAAGGTGCTCTTTCTCGGACTAAACTCATACCTACTTGGCAGCGGAGTTGCGGTCATTTATTTATGCGCTGATCCTGGCGACTTACTTTCGTTTTGACTTGCCCCCACGTGTGTGATGCGAACATCGAACTACGAGTAAGTGCCCTTCGCGCTTAACTCTTATCAACATGGGTTTCCCCATTGCGTTGACAGTGGAGTTTTTATTCTCAATATTTGTTTAGAGCTAAAAATAACAAGGTTGAAAATAAATACCTCACCCCCAAATTTAAAATGTGGCAATGTCATGCGTTGACAGTGGAGTTTTTATTCTCAATATTTGTTTAGAGCTAAAAATAACAAGGTTGAAAATAAATACCTCACCCCCAAATTTAAAATGTGGCAATGTCCTCATTGCCAAAAGATGGAAAGAATCATGTGATGTTCTTAGGAAGCTACATAAAGAGTCAATTTGAAAGAAAGCTAGCAGACCACTAACTTCTAGAAATATTTCATGAGGTGACTATCCTAAAATTAAGTTAACTCTAGTATATACGAAAAAAAAATAGAAGCATGTGTTTCATCATTGAAATCATAGTTGGCAAAGAGACAACATGTGACGACTTACTAAATTTATCAATGTTAAATAATTGCGGTAATTAAAAAGGATGCGGTGATCAAACTTTCAAAATAAAAATGCGATGTGATAGTGCAGAATTTGGAACAAAGTCAAGGAAAAATACAACCCCCAAATTTGCATTGTCACAAGCATTGTTTGTTGACACATCTTGGTTTGTTGCGATCAACCTCTTTTGGATTGTGGTGACGGAATAAATTATTTGCGTCTTCGTGTAGAGCCTCTGCAATCGTTCGCCTCGATCGTTGCAAGAAAAACATCGAGAGGGTCAAATATTAAAAAGACAAAGTTAACAAAATCGCTCACCACAATTTTTTTTTAAATTTTCTTTATTATTTTTTTAGATAAAGAACTCAAAATATAGTGAAATGAAAATACTGAGAAGTAGAGAAAAGTTGAAGATTTCATGATTCCAACGGGTACTTCACAAAACTTGCGCCCTTGATGAATTTCGATCGTCTGGTAGCACAGGGACCACCCACTTCTTTCTTATTCAGAATTTCTCAGTTCCACAGAGTCGAGTTGGCGATGCCGGCCTTCTCTGTGATACGCTTTTACTCGTTGCCCATTAACTTTCAATATGCTGGTTCTGCCATCATTAGATAATTTGGCCGCGCCATGCGGGAATACCTCTCTAACTATGAATGGTCCGAACCAATGTGACTTTAATTTCCCAGGGAAGAGTCACAGTCGTGAGTTAAACAGTAAGACCTTCTGCCCGACTTGGAGGTTCTTGCCGCATATGTATTTGTCGTACAAGTGCTTTGCGTGCTCCTTGTAAATCTTTGCGTTCTCATATGCGTTAATCCTCCATTCCTCCAGCTCGACTAATTGAAGTTTTCTCGCTTCTTCTACTGTCTTCAAGTCAAAGTTTAGCTTCTTCACTGCCCACAGCGCTTTGTATTCCTGCTCCAATGGCAAATGACATGCCTTACCAAATACCAACGCATATGGGGACATACCTATGGGTGTCTTATATGCAGTTTGGTATGCCCATAATGCATCGTTGAGCTTTCTTGCCCAATCCTTTTACGAAGGCCTTACCACCTTCTCAAGTATCAGCTTGATCTCTCGGGGACACTCTGGCCTGACTATTCGTCTGCGGATGGTATGCGGTAGCCACTTTATGGAGGATATTATATTTGCACAGCAATTCTTTGACCGTATGATTGACAAAGTGGGACCCTTCATCACTTATTATGGCACGTTGAGTGCTAAAATGAGTGAAAATGTTTTTCTTGAGGAATCTAGAGACTACCGCCGCATCGCTTGCGGCGCATGCCACTACTTCTACCCACTTAGACACATAGTCGACGGCTAACAAAATATAATTTTTACCATTCGATGCTGGGAATGGTCCTATGAAATCAATACCCCAGATATCGAACAACTCTAGTTCCAAAATGGTGTTCAGAGGCATCACATGTTTCTATGAAATGTTACCTGTGTGTTGGCATCGGTCATATTTCGTCACGTAGTCAGCTGCATCCTTAAATGGTGTTAGCTAATCGAATCCACTTTGCAATACCTTAGCTGTAGTGTGCTTTCCTCCAAAGTTCCCACCATATGGTAAATCATGACATTGCGATAATATGCGTTGTTGAGCAGCATTCGGTACACATAATCGTAGAATCTGGTCTGCCCTCTTTTCATACAGATTTGGCCCATCCCAAAAATATGATCTGCATTCGTACTTGAGCCTCCTCTTTTGGTGGTCAGTATAATCCTCTGGAAATTGCTTGCAAACCAGATAATTTACCACTCTGCGTACCATGACACTTCTTCAATATGAAATAGCTGCTCGCCTGGGAACATCGCATCCACTTTTGACTGATTACGGTCAACCTCTGGGTTTTCCAATCTGGATAAATGATTTGCAACTTGGTTCTCTGTCCCCTTGTGATCAATTATTTCTATGTCTAATTCTTGGAGGAGGAGAACCCATCTGATCAACCTCGGCTTCGCATCCTTCTTTGTCATTAAATACTTTATTACCGAGTGATCAGTGTGGATGAGTACTTTTGTTCCCAGCAAATACGCTCTAAATTTTTCCAATGCAGAAATTACCGCAAGTAGCTCTTTTTCTGTGGTGGTGTAGTTAGTCTGAGCATGATTCAACGTCTTACTCGCATATGCGATGTGATGTAATATTGTTTTTCTCTTCTATGCCAGAGTAGCTCCTATCGCATACCTGCTTGCATCACACATTAATTCAAAGGGAAGTGTCCAATTTGGTGCGATCAATACGGGCATGGTTGTTAATGCATTCTTCAAAATCCTGAATGCGTTGAGGCAATTGTTGCCAAAGTCAAATTTTCTGTCAGCCTCTATCAATGTATTTAGCGGTCGAGTATTTTCGAAAAGTCCTTGACAAAACGTCTGCAAAACCCGACATGCCCCAAGAAACTTCTTACAGCCTTGACACTTGTTGGAGGACGGAGTTTTTCAATTGCTTTTATTTTTTCCTTTTCCACCTCCAGCCCGTCTCGAGATACCTTGTGCCCCAGCACGATGCCCTCCTTCACCATAAAATGGCATTTTTCCCAGTTAAGAATGAAATTCGTCTCCTCGCATCTTTTCAATATCTTCTTCAGGTTGGCGAGACAGACTTCGTATATGTGCCCATAGACCGAGAAGTCGTCCATGAATATTTCAACAGAGTTCTCAAGATATTCTGAAAAGATGGCCATCATGCACCTTTGAAACGTGCTCGGCGCATTGCAGAGGCCGAACGACATGTGGCATAAAGAAAAAGTTCCATTTGAATGTGGTCTTGTCCTGATCTTCTAGAGCAATCATAATCTGGTTATACCCGACATACCCATCCAAAAAGCAGTATAAGTCATTTTCAGCTAGACGATCTAGCATTTGGTCAATGAACGGTAAAGGGAAATGATCTTTTTTCGTTGCCACATTCAGCTTGCGGTAGTCCATTCAAATACGCCATTCGGTGACGGTTCTTTTTGGTATTAACTCATTATTTGCGTTGGGGACTACCGTTATCCACCCTTTTGTGGCACGCATTGCACGGGGCTGACCCACGTGCTGTCTGCTATCGGATAAATAATGCTTGCATCTAACCACTTGATTATTTCCTTTTTAATGACCTCTTTCATCACAGGGTTGAGTCTGCGCTGATGTTCGATCGATGCCTTGTGGTTTTCTTCGAGACGAATTTGGTGCATACAGTATGTGGGGCTAATTTCTCGAATGTCTACGAGTGTCCAGCCAACTGCTCGCACATGTTTTATCAGAATGCTCATTAACACATTCTTCTATTCTTCATTAAGTTCAGAGGAAATAATTACTGGCAGCTTCTCATTCTGCCCCAAAAATGCATACTTTAAGTGGTTCGACAGGGTCTTCAGTTCCATTATTGGTGGTTCTTTCAAGGACTATTGCGTTGTTTTTCTTTCTTCATTTTCTATTGGCTCTTCTTCTTGGATTGCGATCATCTCATCCTCCTTGTTTGTTTTTTCTATGATCACATTACATGCAAAGTGGATGTGCTTGCATCCTCTTCTTCATTTTCATCGTTAGGCTTTTCTTCTTCATTC
Source organism: Benincasa hispida (assembly GCF_027475165.1). NCBI lineage: Eukaryota > Viridiplantae > Streptophyta > Magnoliopsida > Cucurbitales > Cucurbitaceae > Benincasa > Benincasa hispida. Next base: position 26,257,909 of record NC_143483.1, read on the forward strand.
AAATTCTGGTCGTCATCAGATTCATTCAGGTTTTCTTCGTCAAGAAACTGCATGACACGGATGATGTTGAACTTGAGTTTCTGTCCATTCACACTCAAGGTGATCTCTTCCAGGATGATGGGCACATCTTTGTTGGCTTCATAATCTAAGATGATGAAGTCAACTGGTAATATAAATTTGTCGATGGTAACCAGCACGTCCTTCACCTTCCCATCAGGATGCACCAGAGATCTGTCTGCTAGTTGGAGAGTCACGGTCGTGGATGCTAGTTGCCCCACATTCAACTACTTAAAGATTGACAGATGCATAAAGTTGATGCGGGCTCCAAGGTCACATAATGCTTGCCTGATGTACAGTCCTCTAGTGGAGCAAGGTATAGTAAAGCTCCCAGGATCACTCATCTTCGGTGGGCTTATTGATTTCGAGCTCTGCATCAAAGTCACTGTGGCAAACTTACCAGTGCTTCTCTTCTTGGTTACCATATCCTTCAGAAACTTTGCGTATGTGGGTATATCCTCAATCGCTTCACTGAACAGAATATTAATATACAATTTTTTTAACATAGTCATGAAACATTGGTACTGTACCTCGTCATTCTTCTTCTTTCTGAGTCTCTACGGGAAAGTGGCAACTGTACTCTCACAGTCCCCTTTTTCTGTCGGCTTTGAGGTGGATGCAATTTTTGGCTCTATCACTTCTCTTTCTCCTTTTTCTTCTCGAGTCACCGCAATCTCAAGTTCCAACGCAATTGAAGTCGTCTGACTAGGCTCTTTCCTTTTTCCCACCATAGTCTTTCCACTCTGCAATGTCACGACTTGACATTGCTCTTCACCTGATCCTCTTGGGTTTCGTGGGAGTTCTGTTGAACTTGGCAGGGCCCCTTGTGGTCTGTTCTTGAGCTCGCTCGCAATCTGGCTCATCTGGAGTTCCAGGTTATGGATGAATGTCGCCTGGTATTGAAGCACAGTTTCATTTTTCTCGATATACTACTTCAACAAACTTTCCAAGGAGGAAGATTGCGTTGGTTGCGAGCTATTGGCTTGACTGCTCGTCGGACCATTATTTCGCGGGAAGAATCCAAGTGGCCCTTCTTTTTGGGCCATAGATTGAAAATTCTATTGCTGATTCTTCCACACAAAGTTGGAGTGGTTTCTCCACCCGGGGTTGTAGGTGTTAGAGAATGGATTATTTTTCACAAAATAAATAGACAGTGGGTTCTGCAGGCATGCTTCCATTGGTGTCCATCACCGCAAGTCGCACACCTTGTGGCATTCTGATTAATTGTGTTCACTTGCCCACTATGCGGTGTTGGGTTGTTGATTGCGATTCTCTAAATTAGGTTCATCATCGCATTCATCTGACTCTGAAGTGATGCAATAACACCATTGTTTGCGTCGTTATCTTTTATTCTTAGTCTCTGATCGCTCTCTCTTTAGTCCTCGTGATTTTTAGAGATACGATCCAAGATGTTCTTAGCCTCATCATATGTTTTGTCTAGCAGACCACCAATGGTTGCCGCATTGTAGCGGTCTGCAAAGCGGGATTTAAACCGTGATAAAAGATCTCGATTTGCAAGCAGTTTGGTAAGCCATTGTGTGGACAGTCTCTGACCAGCCTCTTAAACCTCGCCCAGGCATCGCTAAGCGATTTGTCCATGTCTTATTTAAAATTTGTTATTAGTTTCCTTCTTCTAGCATTCTCAGTAGGTGGGAAATATTTCTTCATAAACTTCTCTACGACCTGTTCCCATGAAGTGATCTCTCCCAGCTCGAGCGAATACGCCCATTTTCTTGCCTGATCACACTGAGAAAATGGAAACAGAGTTAGTCGAACTTCTTCGGCAGAGATATTCGGGAACACAAAAGTGTTGCAAATTTCTATAAAGCTTCGGAGGTGGGCGTGCGGGTCCTCGCCATACCTTCCTCCAAACTGTCCTGCAGTCTGGATCATCTGCAACATCACCGGTTTCATTTCGAATCAGCTTCCTCAAGGGCAGGCCTCATGATTTCTGGAGAGAAATTGTAGAGGTTTGGTGATGCATAGTCCCGAATAGGCCTATTACGATCGTTTGCCAGTAGGATTGGATTCGCCATGACATTGTTTTTGTTTGGTGCTCCATTTCTAGGCTGCTCCTTCATATCTTCATTATCTACTTATTGTTGTTGGCAGCTATCTCTTAATTTTCGTCGAAATTTCCTCTCAATCTCCGAGTCGTAATTCGCTAGTGATCGAGAGCTGCAAAGAAATCAGAAAAATTACTGTTAGAACACAAAATTGCCGAAGTCCCCGGCAACGGTGCCAAAAACTTGATGTGTTATTTTATGAGGTGAAATTATGGAATGAGATGCGGTGGTGGAAATGCGTTGAGCAACAAGCTTTCTTAGGGACTAGGGAAAACTGTATGCGGTGGTAATTTTCAAGAAAACTTTGCGGTAACCAAGAAATCAATAGTTGTTTTGGGTTGTATTTGCGGTAATAAAATAAATGAATGCGGCGGAGTTACGAAAAGGGTTGATAATACGGAAGATATGATGAGTATGCGATGAATGGGTTGAGAAGGGGTTCGGCTAATACTTCCTAAGATGTGTTCATGTTATGCGATCATGCAACACACATACAATAGCAAACCATCTCTTGACGCAAATGCCACGGCTTCTAATACTAGAGCGAATGCGAGATGAGTCTATAAGACCTTCACATAAGCGTCTATTCTTATCCATGCGATGACAAAATGACACACACACAAACAAGGCGACCACATAATATCATAACCTATCTCTAGGATGCATACGATGCAGGTCGACAAACAGAGCTTATCTCTAAGTCCCTATCTCTTGCTTATGCAGATCTAATCTTGCTCTCTCGATCTAGATTTTAACCTAGCTCTCTCAAGTTTTAGGTTCTTTCTTTAGAGTCTATCTCGAGTAGCTCTAAAAGGATGTTGGGCACAACATAAAACAAGATAATCGCAAGCAATGAAGATCCTAGGTCATGTTAGCTTAGTTCTTCTCAACCCATTCGTCATATTTAGCTACTCATGCGTGCTAAGAGAGTGAATAAATGTAGATAAAGAAATTCCATTGTATAGATATAGAGTTGAAATACAAAATAACAATGCAAGAAGAGAATAAAGAGACTGGTAGCAATCTCTTGCTTCCCAAGGCTTTTACACTGTCTTTCTACTATATTCAAAAGATAGTCTCACTCTCGCGAGAGTCGGCCCACTCTCTGCTTTTCCACACCTCTGGGTTCTCTCTCAAGTTGTCCTAAGCAATCTTCCGGCGTCTCTTCCCTTTCTCTCGCTTCGCCTTTTAAATAAAAAGGAAAACTATGGACAAGGCTATTCTATCTAAGGGAAAATTCTCTAATTATTCGAACTTGCTGAACCCCTTTTTTTGAAAGTTGTCTTCGGTATTTATAGAGCTTCGGGGTGAAAGGTGGCTTCTCTCTTTTGATTGCACAGATGAAATGGCTTTAATTCTCTGACTGATGCGCTGAATATTTATCACCAAAAAGTTGAGTGTATTTGTTATTTTTAGTGGCTTGTCAACTTAATTCAGATTCGACCGCTGTCAGCTTTCTGTCCCGTCGTGATTAATTATTCTTTTCACCCATATATGTCCACTAAGTTGCGCCGACTCTATGCGGCAATACTTCTTTAGCAGATGTTTGCAAGCACAAATCACCGCAAAGCTTTGCGGTAATGCTGCACTCGACCACTGATTTCTTGTGATCGCGCTTTCCGCCTTGCGTCAATGCATATTCTGCATAAAAATACAAAAGTTAACTGTTTTTATGCGAAGAATGCATGTGACCGCAATGTTATGAACTTAATGCTTTTTGGACACAATCTAACATATTTTATCAACGCAAACCTTCATTGTTTAATAACTTAGCACTATAATAATGTGCATTTCTGCTTATTATCACACGTGTCTGGAAAAAAATTGAACAGCGTCGCAATGTTGTTAAGGAGTGTGCTGACGCTCCGCCTCAGGTCCTAGCTCCCTATTTCAGTTTTGCTCTAAATCTCTTCAAATTATAACATAATTTGAACTCTAATGACTCTAACAAAATTACAGACCCTTCTTTACACATTAAAGCCCATATACAAGTGGGCAATTGTGAACCCCGAATCCTAATTTCTCTACATGAGTATGTTCCCTAGAGAGATTAGTGTGGTGAGTGGATTGATGTGGAAACTAGTGTGGAATGGTAGAGAAAAGGATGAAAAATTAGAAGAAAAGAGAAAATTTGGACGCTTGACTTTTGGGGAAAAACTCGGAAATTTGGCTAAAGTATAAAACTATGTGATAGATGCGTTGGAAGGGTTGTGATGGATGCGCTGGTGGTGGTATGCAGCTGAAGGAAGGAAAATTGAAGTGATGCATTGGAAGGTTGGATGACACAAGGGTAGGCGAGGACGCGGGCAAGGAATGCGTTGGAAGGGTGGCATGCGTCGATGCATAGCGCCCTGCCAAGTGCCCATGCGTCGAGTGCCCATGCCAAGCACCTCTGCCAAGCGCCCAGCCATACGTCGAGCACCTCTGCCAGGCGTCCATGCGGTCGAGCAAGCCCTGCAAGCGTGCCCATGCACCCAGCACCTATGCCACACGGCCATGGGTCGGTGTCCAGTGTCTATGACAAGCGTCATGCGCTCATGCTGAACGAGCCTTGCGGTGATGCCGAGTAAGCTGTGCATCGAGGACGAGCGACCAACCTATTGATAATGGGCAGAAATGCACGTTATCATAGTGCTAAGTTACTAAACAATGTTGGAATATGTTGATAAAATATGACAAATTGTGTTCATTAAGCATAAAATATATAATATTGCTGTCGCGTGCGTTAGCGCATTGAAACTATTGATTTTTGTAGTTTTTTGTGTAGAATATGCGTTAACGCATTGCAGAGAATGCGATCATTGGAATTCATCGATCGAGTGCAATTCCACCACAAGACTTTGCGTTAATCGCGCTCGCAAATATTCGCCAAAGAAGAATCGTCGTAACCTTGTCAGCGCAACATGGCGGGCACATCAGATGAAAGGATAATTAAGAATGGTGGGACAGAAAGCTGATGGCAGTAGAATCCATATTAAGTTGACAACCGATAACGGTCACGAAGTACATTCAGACATTATCGGTGATGATTAGCCAGCACATCATTCAGGAATTAAAGTTGTCCCATCTGTACAACCAGGAGAGAGAAGCCGCCTTTCACCATGGAAACTCTATAAATACCAAGAGCATTCTTCAGAAAAAGGGTTAAGCAGTTAGTTAGTTCACCATTTTTAATTCACGCCTCTATCCATAGTTTTCTTTCACCTTTTTAAGGTGGACATGAGAAAGAATTTGTGTTGGAAGATCGTTCCGGCAAGCTTGGGAGAGCACCGGAAGCTATCATGGTAGAGAGAGGGCCGACTCCTACGGAGCAGGAATATCTTAGTTCATAATAGAGATTCCAGTGTAAAAAGCCTCGGTCAGCAAAGAATTGCTACCAGGCTCTCTACCTTTACTTCCATTAGTAATTTGTACTTAACTTATATATATATATAAGAATGGAATTTCTTTCTCTATATTTGTTCACTCTCTGTGATTCATTCATGAGTAGCTAAATTAGTTGAATGGGTTGAGGAGCGTTTAGTTAGCACAACGAGGGAACCTTCATTCTTTGCGATTGTCTTGTTTATGTATGCTTCATTCGTCCTTCAGAGATACTTGGGAGGGTAGTCTAAGGATAGAATCTAGACTTGGGAAGGTCAGGTCGGAATCTAGGTTTGGACGAACAAGATTAGAACGCATAAACAAGAGATATGCGCTTAGGGATGAGCACTATTTGTTATCAACGCATCACATGCATCTTAGCAATAAGGTATGATTGTATGCGGTCACCTTGCTTTCATGCATTTTGCATCAACGCATAGGAAAAGAGTAGAGACTTAGGAATAAGCTCTATGGACATTTTGCATGCAACACTTGCGTCCTAGAATTAGGAGCATTGCATTTACATTAGAAAATGACTTGCTGTGCATGGTAATAACATGATCGCATAGTCTGACGCATTCCCAAGTAACACTAGCTAAAGATCTTCTCAACCCGTTCATTGTATACTCTTTAACTTGTTTCTCAAACCCGTCGCATTTATTTATTTCTTTTTATCAATGCAACAACAAACCAACCACTTCATTTATTTACCCGATCACCGCAAAGTTTTCAATTAAAAACTATCAACGTAACTGTTTTCACAATTCCCTGTGATCGACCCTGGACTTACCAGGAAACTCAGGCGAATTTACACTTGGATTCCGCTGAGGAAACTTGAGTGCACAACGCAGCCCATCGACGAATATCATCCATATTTCCACTTAAGAAAATAACGCATCACTTATGCGTTGGTGGTGGCTGGCTCTTGCGATGGTTAAGGCTTGTGGTGACTAAGTTGGGTTACGATGGTGGTGAGTTGGAAAACCAAGTGAAACAAAGGCCTACTATGCGTTGATGGCACTATGAATTGAGCATCCAAAGATTTGTGCACGCATATGAAAGATGAGCTCAGATAGAGGACGTCATCAAATATGTGTCTTCTTGGGAGGAAACCTTAAACCTTGAGAAAATGAGGACATTTGAGAAGGTATCTTATTAGCTCGATACTGAAGGACGTTTGAGAAGGTATCTGAGCAGAAGTACCTAAGGTATGGTGGTACTTAGTATGGCCACGTGCACGTAGGTAGTTAGAGTCAGAGATTGAACAAAAGGGTTCTCTCTTGACTAGTAGTTGGTGTTAGGATTATTTTTTAACCACAACAGGGTTATTCTCAACTGAGAAACAGTTTTAATGTTTTATGATTAAAATAGCTTTATATGTTTTATGCTTGGAAAATGTTTATACTGCAATACAAGGTTACTGTAGAAGTTTATATTCCAATTTAAATCTCTTTACTGAGACTTTTGCATGAGAATAAGTTATCTTTCTCAACCCCGAGAGAGAGAAAAGAGATGGAAAAAAGGAATGAATTTGGGTTTTGGTTTGGGTTTTCTTTTTGAACTTCACACAAAGAAAAGAGGTTTTTTTCCAGCCCAAATTAGAAAACAAAATTGGCGAATTGTCAAAAGTCTTTAATTTAAATTCAAAAGCCCATTTTATAGAAAAAACCATGCAACAATTGCATGAACTAAATCCATAAAAACCCAACACCTATAATCCACTATCTTAGTGGGCTTAATGTCTCCACTATAAGCCAACACCTAGCCCACTATTTTTTTAGTGGAATTATCCAACAAAACTTTGGATTTTCCCACTAACTATAATCAAAGGGCAAAATAGTTATTTGGTCAAAGTCAAACTTTGACCAAAAATTCAACATTTTGGCTTTTTATGATTTTTTCCGTGTTGACTAATTTTGACCTCCCGAGCATGAATCCGCATTCATTTTCTCGAAATTCAAATCACATTTTCATATAAGATTGGTCAAAGTTTGACTTTTCAAAGTCAAAAGTCAACTCTTTGACTTTTTACATCTTTGATCATTTCCATTATTTCCGAGCTTCCGAATATGAACATATTCATATTCTTGATATTTAAATCACATTTAAATATTCAAGTTGTATCTCTAAACTAAAAAACCCGACCACTATATCACATATACTTGTCGGTTTCTCTCTCTTCACATAATTCGAACAATTCGAATTATTCTATCATACTGTTCTAAGTTTATTCCATATGAGCTAGTAGGGGAACCTAATGGACCTATAGATCATGGACTCCAATAATCCAAGATTAGCTAGCTAAACTGTTTAGACGGAGCTAATCAACATTCGTTAACTAATGGGTCATTCCACCATAGTCCCGTAGTTGCACTCCCCTCACTATAGATATATTTGTGTCCATTTGATATAACCATGATTAGTAAGCTAATCCTTCACAGGTTGTTCGTAATCTCGACTGGGTCATAAAAACCGTTTTACCCCCAAGACTACATCTTGTTCCTTAAGTTCCACTGATCCACTAATGAACAATTGGTTTAAGGTCCAACCTATAAACTGAATCCTTATCGGGCCAAGGAGAAGGTGGGGCCCCTTGTTCAAGACCTTGATTCAGTACTAAAGGGAACAACTTATCTACTATCCATATAATGGATAGGAGTGAATTCCGTCTTACACCCTATGTTCTCAGCTATCCACCCGATCTTACCCCTGAAATGGGAGGCTTATTGGGCCAGCGATGATGAGCTATCCTCACCTATGCAGATCTAAGGATAATTTCGAGTGAACAGGAGTTCATAGTTAGCTCAGGATTAAGATTAAGTTACCTAGGTCATCAATTAACGAAATAGTCAGTTTTATACATAAAACGACATTTAGAACGTAAAAAGTGACTATTTCATGGTTTAGTCTTATGCAAGCTCATTGCATAGAATGCTCCCACTCACATATCTCTATATAAACGATTCAGTATCACATCGTTTGTACTAACTACAAAGTGGGCCTTATCCATAATGTCCCCAAAATAAGGTGCCCAATCTTATTCATGTACTATAGACTATTTTGGCTATATATTTGAACTTGATCCACATTTATGTCACTACATGAAGTTCAAACTACATTAAATAGCCTCAGGACCTTAGTTTATTGGATTCAAGATTACAATTTCAGTAACAACTTTATCGAAAGCCAAAATAGTATATGTTTATTAATTTACAAACTACAAGTTTTAGGACATAAAATCCAACACCTAGTGCCATGACTCACCTTATGGCGAACATTTCGAAGGTCAACGCACAACAACAAAAGTGTTATAAAGCGAGTACTATTGGCTAACTCTATTCATGGATGTGCGAGACTTTTCTATGAAATGCAACAAGTGCCAACACACGGGAAACATTTCATGGAAGAATGCGATGCCGATGAATATTATATTGGAATTGGAACTTTTCAACGTGTGGGGCATAGACTTCATGGTACCATTTCCACCATCAAATGGTCATAAGTACATTCTGTTGGCCATCAATTATGTCTCTAAGTGGGTTGAAGCGGTATCATGCATCGCAAACGATGCGACGACAATCTCCAGATTCTTCCGCAGAAATATCTTCATTCGTTTTGGCACCCCACGTGCCATAATAAGTGATGAAGGCTCCCACTTTGTCAATGGCATCATCAACAAAATGTTACTCAAATACAATATCCATCATAAAGTCGCCACCGCTTATCATCCATAGACAAACGGCCAAGCTGAGGTGTCTAATAGGGAAATCAAGTTCATCCTAGAAAAGGTGGTGAACCCTTCTCACAAAGATTGGGCCATGAAGCTTGACAATGCCTTGTGGGCATATAAGACTGCCTATAAAACACCTATAGGCATATCCTCGTATGCGATGGTGTTTAGGAAGGCATGTCATTTACCGCTGGAATTAGAGCACAAGGCACTGTGGGCAGTGAAGAAGGTCAATTTAGATTTGAAGACTGCAGGGGAGGAGAGAAAACTTCAGTTGCTTGAGCTAGACGAATGGAGAATTCAAGCATATGAAAATGCCAAGATCTACAAGGAACGTGCAAAGCGTTGGCATAACAAACGACTATGCAAAAAGAATCTCCAGGTTGGTCAAAAGGTCTTGCTATTCAACTCTCGACTACGATTCTTTCCGGGAAAATTAAAGTCACGCTGATCCGGACCATTTATAATTAAAGAAGTATTCCCGCATGGTACAGTCGAATTAACTAAGGAAGAAGGGACTAACGCATTCAAGGTCAACTGGCAAAGAGTCAATATGTATCATGGAGGAGACTTTCATCACGAGAAAACCTCCATGGACCTAAGGAATCTTGACTGAAGAAGAAATGGGTAGTCCCTACGTTGATATGCAACACAAACTCATCAGGGACACATTTTTTTGTATCATTTTGATATCTTTCTTTCATGAACTTACTTTACCTTTTTGTACAACCACTACTCTTTAAAATTATCAACTCTGTCTTTCTTACTTTTTACCCTCTTAATATTTAGCAATGATCATAGTGAACGATTGCGGTGGAGCTACGCGATAAACTAAAAACACGTGACCAGTTCAATCAGCACATCGCAATCGAGGAATCAACCAAACGCATCGAAAGTCTAGGCTAACCCAATATTATGTGTTATTCTGCGTCAAAATGTATATCTTTTATAGCTATCGCAAGAATTGATCGCATACGGAGAATCCTGCCATCGTAAAGGCAATCGCATACGTTCGTCGTATTGATGTTGCGTCCATTAATCGCATGCGTCCATCGCATAGAGGTTGTGGCTACAGAGTAATAACCATAATAAAGGGATGAACGCAAGGGTAATGGAATGCGATGGTACTTCAGAAACCAAGCATGAACGCATACCTTGAGAGTATCAAAAGATGATGTTGACATTTCACCTACCAGGTCGTTAGAAGCAGAGATTCAGAGCAGGTCCATCATGTCGTTAGTAGCAAAAATTCAGAGCATGACCATTAATGCTATCGGCGATCGAGCTCTATAAATAGAGCCTTAGAGCCAACTTTAAATCATCCAAGCTTCTGCCTTAAGGCAGATCCTTGTGATCATAGATGAGAGCATGAGAAGACATTCTTTGAGAGTTCTTCATTCCTTTAACCATTCCGAGTGACGATCGGAGCTTTGTCGGAGATAGATCTCAAGAGAGACTACTCCACCGCCCTTCCATGGCACCACCGACAGCCTTGACACACATCTGATGGAAGCAAAATATTGCCTACATCTGGCCCTCCATCTTTCTTCTATCTCTGTATTGTAGTACATTTTGGCTTAAGACATTAATACATTTTGTAATCAATGTATCTCTTTATTTCCTTCATTTCCATCTTCATTTACCTCTTCTTTATCATCCGTTACTTTTATTGCAATGACTAAGTAAGATTGCTAGAGTATCGCATACTTAATCATGCGGCATAGACATATGAAGCTATTGGATTTTATGTCCTAAAACTCGTAGTTTGTAAATTAATAAACATATTCTGTTTTGTTTTTTGATAAAGTTGTTATTGAAATTGTAATCTTGAATCCAATAAACTAAGGTCCTGAGGTTATTTAATGTAGTTTGAACTTTATGTAGTGACATAAATGTAGATCAAATTCAAATATATAGCCAAAATGGTCTATAGTATATGAATAAGGTTAGGTTCCTTATTCTGAGGATACTATGGATGCGGCCCACTTTGTAGTTAGTACAAACGATGTGATCCTGAATCGTTCATATAGAGATATGTGAGTGGGGGCATCCTATGCAATGAGTTTGCATAAGACTGAACCATGAAATAGTCACCTTTTACGTTCTAAATGTCGTTTTATGTATAAAACTGACTATTTCGTGAATTGATGACCTAGGTAACTTAATCTTAATCCTAAGCTAACTATGAACTCCTGTTCACTCGAAATTATCCTTAGATCTGCATAGGTGAGAGCAGCTCAATATCGCTGGCCAAATAAGCCTTCCATCTTAGGGATAAGATTGGGTGGATAGCTGGGAACATAGGGTGCAAGACGGAATTCACTCCTACCCGTTATAGGGATAGTAGATAGGTTGTTCCCTTTAGTACTGAATTCAGGTCTTGAAAAATGGGCCCCACCCTCTCATTGGCCCGAGAAGGATTCGGTTTATACGTTGGACCTTAAACCAACTGTTCATTAGAGGATCAGTGGAACTTAAGGAACAAGATGTAGACTTGGGGGTAAAACAGTTTTTATGACCCATCTGAGATTACGAACAACCTGTGAAGGATTAGCTTACTAATCATGGTTATATCAAATGGACACAAATATATCTATAGTGAGGGGAGTGCAACTACGGGACTCTAGTGGAATGACTCGTTAGTTAACGAATGTTGATTTGCTCCGTATAAAGAGTTTTGCCAGCTAATCTCGAATCGTTGGAGCCCATGATCTATAGGTCCATTAGGTTCCCCTACTAGCTCATATGGAATACACATAGAACAGTATGATAGAATAATTCAAATTGTTCGAATTAGGTGAAGAGAGAGAAATCGACAAGTATATGTGATATAGTGGTCGGGTTTTTTCAGTTTAGAGATACAACTTTAATATTTAAATGTAATTTAAATATCAAGAATATGAATATGTTCATATTCGGAAGCTCGAAAATAATGGAAATGGTCAAAGATGTAAAAAGTCAAATAGTTGACTTTTGACTTTGAAAAGTCAAACTTTAACCAACATTATATTCAAATGTGATTTGAATTTCGAGAAAATGAATGCGGATTCATGCTCGGGAGATCAAAATTAGTCAACATGGAAAAGTTCATAAAAAGTCAAAATGTTGACTTTGTGGTCAAAGTCAAACTTTGACCAAATGACTATTTTCCCTTTGACTAAAGTTAGTGGGAAAATCTAAACTTTTGTTGGATAATTTCACTAACAAAATAGTGGGCTAGGTGTTGGCTTATAGTGGAGACATTAAGCCCACTAAAATAGTGGATTATAGGTGTTGGGTTTTTATGGATTTGGTTCATACAATTGTTGCATGGTTTTTTTCTATAAAATGGGCTTTTGGTTTTAAATTAAAGACTTTTGATAATTTTCCAATTTTTTTTTTAATTTGGGCTGGAAAAAACCTCTTTTCTTTGTGTGAAGTTCAAAAAGAAAACCCAAACCAAAACCCAAATTCATTCCTTTTTTCCATCTCTTTTCTCTTTCTCGGGGTTATCCATCGAGTCCCACAACCCAGTTTTGAGTCCAGAGGATAGTAGGTCAACTCTAGTGGTGGTTCGGAAGAGTTCGGGTCGAGATTCGACGAGGAAAAGCATTGTTTGGGAGCTACAAAGGTTGTATCTCATCCCTTTTTAATTACTGTTTTCCCTTCAATTGCATGCATAATTTCCTTTTAGTTAAAAGCAATTAGAGTGTAATTAGATCCTAATTCTGCTGCGTATGTCTCGAGTTCCATCAGAAGCATGTAGCAAACCATCGAGAGGTGTGCGTTGCGCGAGTATAGTGAGTAAATCCTCTTTGCTTAGTGTGTGGCTATAGCAACACTTGTCTATGAGCGGTCACGATGCTTGTCTATGAATTGATTAGCGGCGACTAACTTCCCAAGAGGGTAAGTAGTGGAACTCACTGAGCAAAGTAAGCAGTGTTCCTAGAGATAGGAATAATATTATGTCAACCATGCTTTATGTGATCATCTTGTCTTATGAATGCATCATTTTCATTTGGACATACTTGAGAGAGTAGTCTAAAAACCGAATCTAGGCTTGAGAGAGTCATATTAGATCGCATGAGCAAGGATAGAGGCTTAGGAATAAGTTCTATTTGCTATTACACAGTGCATGCGCCCTAAAACAAGGATATGGTGGTATGCGGTCATCTTGTCTTATGTGTGTTAGCCCGCATAAGCAAGAATAGAGACTTAGACATAAGTCCTATCGACATTATCGCATATGCATCGCATGCGTCCTAGAAAATTGTGTATAGCATGATCTCATAACGTGTGCTGGCTGGGGTTACTCTTGCAATCAAGCTTAGTGATGCGGTGAAGTCATCCCCACCACCATTTTATCTATTTTTCCTTGCATCTTATTACGCGTAGTTGCCGTGTCTCTACCAACTCTCATAGTCTTACTTCCATTGCTTAATCTGTTTAGTTAGGAGTAGGAGTAGCGTATAGTCCATAAACTTCATTATTCTTTTATTCTTCACTGCAAATACATCCACAACATTTTGCTACAAGTCCCTAAGTTCGACCCTGGTTCACCCCAAGAAACTTGCGATCTCGTTATACTTGGCGAGAGAGCAAGAAAACTTGTGGCAGGAACGCATGGTCATCGCATAGTTTCTTAGATGCATATTGCATATCCCTTAGTCCAATGCATGACCAGCGACGCATGGAGAATGAAGGAATATCATAAGATGAATTCATATATTTACTCTCCATTTCCCATGCATCAAGCTTTTGGTGGCGTTGTCGAGGACTTAGCAGCTAATAGTTTATTGAGTTTTGTGTTTCCGCAGGCACCCTTTTTACATTGGGAGTATTGTAGCTTATGCGACCAAGTTGCAAACAATATTTGAAGTGTAGGCGATGCACCGAAAGCCAGTATTGACCCCGAGATAGAAAGGCTATATGTCGCATGAGCTGAAAGCAGTTATAAGCATGTGTCGACCAACATGCATCCAACAATTGCCGAAAGTTCCAATGGTAAGGACTAGTTGCTTGATCCAAGTAGTTGAGATCAACCTCTTGCATGGAAGACTCCTTATGGTGGCTTCACTCCAATTTCTCCAGGGACGTCTTCTAGTCTATCTTTACCTTTCTTTCCTAGTTTAGTTTATTTATTTAGTTATTGTTGTTTTGGATATGTGGCTGCTTTCTTGGATGTGGTGTGCATTTGCTCCCTAGGAGTGATAATAATTCTCCTCAGTGTGCAGTTACAATGAAAGAATCCTCTCCATCATTCGATGCATGGCTTTAACCGCATAAATTCTAAGGCATGGTCACAAGTGTTATTCTACTCAAAGGATCTTTTCTTGTTATCTTTTATGCATTATCCTTTTTAAATTCTCTTTTGTCCACTTTCCTACCTTTGCGTTGATAAATTAGCATCCATGATGGTACTCATAATTCACTACATCCGCTGACTAATCATCACAAGGCTCACCTCACTTTTAATAGCTTTTTCAAGGTTTGACAGTCTAAGTTTTGTTGTGTGTAAACCTCCGTTCAAACATTTGTTACCGCATTCTTGATGAATATGTCTTTAGCTTTTCGGCAAGAGCGCTGCTGCTCTCTAAGTTTGGGGGTGACAGTGGTCCCGGGAAATGCGTCTATCACATTGCGATGCTATTCGGAAAAAAAAATTAATAACGTTGAGATCGGATCCTGATAATTTGTAGAAATACAAGTTATTTATACTGCTTTATTTAGATATTGAGGTTAAAAGAGACGAAAGTTGCATCAATTGTATGGAAATGGGCTAATAAATACAATAATTATAAATTGTTGTCAATACACCCACTAACACCATTGCGATGGTAGAAAAGAATATTTCAAGTCTGTTTTGCAGGAAATGCAGTCACCGTATGCGTTCATGGCTCAAGAGAAAAAGATTAATGCATCTACCTCGCATTGCGCCCATCATTCAGGAATGAATAAACAATCAACGTAATGACAGCGCATGTGACAATAAATCCAGAGCTGAACTTCAACTGCATACAGTAATAAAAACAACACCGCATGCGAGCACATGATCGAAAGATGCAAATGAGCAACGCAATCGCAGAGGATTTTGACACGTGTACAACTAACCGTTGTGCATTTTCGATGGACTAATTGCATAATAGAAGGAATATTTATTCCATCATTTTCTGAATTTCCATAACAATAAAGTGGGGACCACAAGTCAGAGAGTCAAAGATTTCATCTATAAATACCATCAAAGAATTCACTGAAAGATATACTTGATACGGGGGATAGTTGATACGAGGCTGTTGAGAGAGAGGCTGATTGGTGAAGATCCGGGAAGAAAAGAGACAAGGCCGAGAGGTGAGTCCCAAGGCGAATCATTCCAAATCCCCACCATGAAGCTCTGTACCTAGATCAACTCTACCGGTTGAGCAAGCCTGAGAGGGAAGCTCATCCTTCCGTTCACTCCATCTACGCCGGCAAGCAATCTCTCCATCCAGATCGGTGTCAAGACATTGGCACTCTTCTGTATTTGTTTCTAACTCTTATTCATCAATTGTATTTCATCTTCTTAGTCTAAATCATTCAAAACCATGTATAAGACGCTTGATTTTATAATTAATTGTCACGATCATTCTCATTTCCACATTTTTGTCTATTTCCGTTCCTCCATTATTCGCTTTGTCCATGATATTTTCTCAATCCCTTTGTGACTAATATGAATTAAGCAAGTAATTTAATCTGTGCTAAAGAAATAAGGATGTTTAGCTAAAGCATGCTAGACGGCATATTCACTTGTGAGAGTAGAAGTGAAGATTCCATTATGATATGTCGAGAGAATGTTAGAAGAATGCGTTAACTAAAGCAAGAAGTACTTCTAGAAATGGAAGCAACCTTGCGTTCACTACGTTCGTCCCTGTTTTACCACAAAGATGTGGGAAATGTGGCCGATCACCGAGAGGTGTATGCCAAGGGAAAGTGGAACCACTCTTATATCTTTAACGAAATTAAGGAACTTGCAATGTTTGTACTAATTACCATTTCTCTTTCTGCTTCGCACATAAGCCTTCCCACCCCATAACACGACCTTTGTATAATCTTCACAGTCAGTCTCAACCTTGATATCTTGTATCATGTAACCTGTATCTTGTATCATCATAGTTTAGGTTTATTTTACCGCACTTTACTTTTAACGCAATTTACTTTATTATCGCATTTTTATGACTTATCTTTACTTTACTGCACAATTTACTTTATCGCATGTACAACCCATACTTTTATTAAATTGAAAACCCCCCGGTCGCATATATCACAATTCTAACGCAATTAACTTAAAACAATCCCTGTGTTCGACCTCAGATCACACCAAGAAACTTGCGGTGGAATTATACTTGGTTCCAACGCAAGGAAACTTGTGACAACGCATAGTATACTACAAGATTCTCATAAATAACGCATTTCTAGAAGTAGTATCGCATAAATAAAGTGTGTCTGAATCAGTATAACAAAACATCCACATTCCATTTCCATTCTAAGTCATTAAGTTTATGGTAACATGAGCTTGTATGACCCATCATTCATCACCATCCATATGCATATTTAGAATCACCGCATCTTAAGCGTTGTATGACATAAAAAGATAAATTTTATTCATTCATATTCATATTTGTCCACATGCTTAAAATAGAAGCATCAATTTCTATGTCAACAAGTTTATGGCGCCGTTGTTGGGTATTGGTTAACGATTATTGTTTGAGTATGTTTGTGGTATTTTGTAGGACAGATCTCTTTGTACTAACTGTTCAATTCAAAGAGCAATCTGATAGTTTATGAGTACTGGTACCGAACCAGAATTCGTAGTTAACCCCCAGAGATCGAGCGTACCTTTCACGCACGGGTATGCCAGAATCAAGCAAGGTGAAAGAAAGCAACTGATATGGTAGATAATAATGACAATGATGCTCCCACAGGAAATCAAGCGGCGGTACGGCTAGTGCAAGACCCAGTCTTCCTTATCGCTGATCGTAACATTCCCATGAGGAACTACGCGATGCCCAATCTGTACGATTTTTCGCCTGAGATTTCGAAGCCTACAGTAAAGAAGAACGTAAGGTTCGAAATAAAACGGGTCATGCAACAAATGATTCAAAATGCAGAGTAATTTGGAGGTCTGCAAAGTGAAGACCCGCATGCCCACCTGACCAGTTTTGTCAAAATGTGTGGCAACTTCTCATTACTTGGCATTACCACTGAGGGTATTAGAATGTATTTGTTCCCTTACACCTTGAGGGACGAAGCCAAGAAGTGGGCTCACTCACTGGAGCCGAACGAGATTACATCATGAGATCAACTGGTTGAACGATTCATGAAGAAGTTCTTCCCGCTGACCGTCAATGCAAGGCGACGAAAGGATGTCTTGAACTTTGAGCAAATGGACAATGTGACCCTGAGCACCGCCTGGGTGCGATTTCGAAGATTGGTGAAGAACTGCCTGCATATCGGGATACCCGATTGCATTTTGATGGAGACATTTTACAATGGCCTAAAAAGATCGACGCATGTTGTTGCTGATGTCTCCGCAGCAAGAGGTTTTATGGACAAGACGTATACTGAGGCCAAAGTCATCCTTGACCGCATATCGCGAAACATGGATGACTAGATTGATGATGATTATGGAGGCAGAGGCTCTGGAAGAAGAAAGAATGACACTGCCATTGTCCCTGCGAAGACAATGACCACACTGGTCACCCAGATGTCCGCAGTGACCTCAATCCTCCAATCGATGGCAATCAATCAAGGAGCTATCCCCCAACAATAAGCACAACCTGCTGCGCCGGCTCAAGTGGCCACAATAAGTTTCGTTAATTGTGGAGGGGCTCATGTAGCAGAAATGTGCCCATCAAACATGTAGCAAGTATGCGCCATCCAAAAAAAACCCTTCAGCAACACATTCAATCCGGGTTGGAGGAACCATCATAACTTCGGTTGGGGAAGGAATCCTAACCAAGGGGGGCCAAGCAACCATCAAAGTGGCAGTCGAGGGAACCCTCCTCATTTTCACCATAACTCAAATTAGGGGCAACCAAGGCAATCACATAATCAACAACCCTCATCTTTAAACACCTCTGGAAGCTCATTGGAGGCCCTGCTCAAACAGTATATGGACAAAATGATGCAATGATTCAATTCGAAACTTAGAGATTCAAGTGGGCCAGCTGGCATTTGAGCTTAGAAACAGAACATCTGGAACGTTGCCTAGCAACTCTGAAGCCCCAGGATCTCATGGAAAGAAGCAATGTCCCTAGGACATTGGGAAGGCAAACTGGACCGCTTGCAGAGGTGTGGATTGTGCTCATTCAAAGAAAATCATCTTTTGGTTCATATCTCACATCTATGTTTAAATGCTTTCTTTAATTTTCGTCTTTATGGATTTCTGAACTTTGTCTTTTACTGGTACTTCATTTAATTGTTTCATGACTTTATGCATTTATTCTTCAATTGACTCTCTTGCATTTATTTATGTGTTTTCTTTAATTCCTTTAACTTTTCTTTATTTAATGTGTTATTCTTTAACCTAGTGAATGATTGAGTAATGAAAAGAAAATTGATTACCACAAGTCATCACTTGCGTTGATGGAAAAAAAATAAATATTAAAATAAAACACATCCAGTATGCATGGCGATAATGGATGCATCTTGAACCAAGAAGATACGCTTTGCGTTCATCCAACTCAAAGGCGTCGAGCTGAGGGGTGTGTTGCGCGCTTGTGTGTCATTTGCCCGTCCTTAGCAAAATGCACTATGTTGAGGTAGTGTTGCGCTGGTAGCAATACCGTGCACTCGATCCTCCATAAATATGTTTAGTTAAGGGGTGTGTTGCGGGGATGCATTTGCGTTGGTGAACACATTTTGTTAATCTTTTCCTTGCATCCATTCGAATAAGACATTAAAGATAATTCTTTTTGCAAAATTGAGAAGTCCAATCATTCCGTATTCCAAAGAAATGATGAGTCTGCAGATGAAAGTACATTTACTCTGAAACCTCATAAATGAGAGGAGTTAAACGGCGGGCCTTTTGAGCGTCTCGAGGCCTACCACCGCAACAATATCGTTGGGCCCACTAAGGCCCAACCTATAAAAAGGACGCCCCTCGTCTATGAGCACACTTTGCCTCATTTGCAATCTAAAACCCTAGCACCCCTGCATACCGAGCTTTCTTCTTCCCTGAAACCCTAACATTTTCCAGCTTTCTTTCACCTCAGCATCCATGGCTGACCAAACTCCCCAACCTTCCGCTTCACCCTTAACACCTCCAGCAGACCAACTCTCCATGCGAGAGGCAGTATTCCTTACTGCTAGTCGCCGTCTTGCTGCTCAACCTCACACTGTTCCTAGAATCGCTAGAAATCCTTGGTGAAACCCTTTAGCCATCAGACCACTTCAGTTCAAGAGGAGGCAAAGTACTGAAGGCACCCCACTCTCAACTCCAGCAGACTTCACTGAATGTGAAAAGAAGAGACAAGATGACAAGGAGGTATTCGGAAAAATTCTGAGTAACTTGGAGGAAGAAGGAGGACTGCCCGAGGCAAGGGTTGTAAACCAACCATTGCCTACGGAGGAGGTGACAGTGGCGATGACTAAGGAAGTGGCAGTGGTGGAGGAAGTAGCAGTGGTAGAGGAAGTGGTGGAAGAGGAGACAAGGAGAAGCACTCTGACCATAAGGGATCCTGAGGAAACTACGCAAGTAGAATCCTATGAAGGACCCATCAGAGTCGCATTAGAAGAAGTCGCGACAGAGAAGCAATCAGAGGTAGAATAGGAGAAAGGGAAGAAAAAGAAGAGCAAGGGAGAGAAGGTTGGAAAAGGTGAGCCATCCCATCATCGGAAAGAGAAAAAGAATAAAGAAAAGAATGAGGATGAAGAACATGAGGGGGCCAAGCTTAAGAAGACGAAAGAGAGAGAAGAGGAAGAGGAAGAAAAGAAAAAGAAGGCAGAAGAAGAAAGAAGAATGAGAGAAGAGAAGGAAAGGAAGCGTGAAGCCTACAGGCAGCGTTTAGTTAAGAAGAAGGGCAGGGAACAATCCAAAACGAAGAGTGTAACCATGACCAACAGTCTCTAAATGAATGATGCAAAAATTTGACCACCGCATACAGATGCATCAAGTTGTTTTGACAAATAAGAGGTAAACATTCTTTTTAAAACTAAAAAAACATTTTTGAGCAGAAATTTTTAGTATAGAAGAATAAAGTAGGGCTTTGATACGACTTAGCAAGGATAGAAAAAAATTGTGTTATCAAGTAATGTGCCTAAGTGGAGCATTCAGAGCAACCAATCGATGCAAAAATTTAGGATAGAAATTGAGATCTATTGCCTTAGTCGAAGATATGCTTGATGACAAGCATATATCTAAATTTGGAGGTGTGATAACTTGAAGAAATACAAGTTATTTATACTGCTTTATTTAGATATTACGGTTAAAAGAGAGAAAAGTTGTGTCAATTGTATGGAAAAGGGCTAAGAAATACAATAATTATAAATTGTCGTCAATACACCCACTAACACCATTGCGATGGTAGAAAAGAATATTTCAAGTTTGTTTTGCAGGAAATGTAGTCACCGTATGCATTCATGGCTCAAGAGAAAAAGATTAACGCATCTATGTCGCATTGCGCCCATTATTCAAGAATGAATAGACAATCAACACAATGACAGCATATGTGACAATCGATCCAAAGCTGAACTTCAACAGCATGCGGTAATAAAAACAACACCGCATGCGAGCACATGATCGAAAGATGCAAATGAGCAACGCAATCACGGAGGATTTTGACACGTGTACAACTAACCGTTGTGCATTTTCGATGGACTGATTGCCTAACAGAATGAATTTTTATTTCACCATTTTTAGAATTTCCATAACAATAAAGTGAGGACCATAAGTCAGAGAGTCAAAGCTTTCATCTATAAATACCCTCAAAGAATTCATTGAAAGATATACTTGATACAAGGGATAATTGATACGAGGCTATTGAGAGAGAGGGTGATGTGAGTGCTGATTGGAGAAGATCCAGGAATAAAAGAGACAAGGCCGAGAGGTAAGTCTCAGGACGAATCATTCCAAATCCCCGCCGTGAAGCTCTGTACCTAGATCAACTCTACTGATTGAGCAAGCCTGAGAGGGAAGCCCATCCTTTTGTCCACCCCATCTACGCCAGCAAGCAATCTCTCCATCCAGATCGGTGTCAAGACATTGGCACTCTTCTGTATTTGTTTCTAACTCTTATTCATCAATTGTATTTCATCTTCTTAGTCTAACTCATTCACAACCATGTATAAGACGCTTGATTTTATAATTAATTGTCATGATCATTCTCATTTCGACATTTCTGTCTATTTCCATTCCTCCATTAATTAATCGCTTTCTCCATGATGTTTTCTCAATCCCTTGGTAATTAATATGAATTAAACAAGTAATTTAATCTATGCTAAAGAAATAAGGATGTTTAGCGAAAGCATGCTAGACGACATCTTCACCTGTGAGATCAGAAGTGAAGATGCCATTCTAATATGTCGAGAGAAGTTAGAAGAATGCGTTAGCTAAAGCAAGAAGTACTTCTAGAAATGGAAGCAACCTTGCGTTCGCTACGTTCGTCCCTGTTTTACCACAGAGATGTGGGAAACGCGGCCGATCACTGAGAGATGTATGCCAAGGGAAAGCGGAACCGCTCTTATATCTTTAATGCAATTAAAGAACTTACGATGTTTGTACTAATTACCATTTCTCTTTCTACTTCGCACATAAGCCTTCCCATCGCATACCACAACCTTTATATAATCTTCATAGTCAGTCTCAACCTCGATATCTTGTATCATGTAATGTAACGACCCGACCCCCTAGGACTTAAGTTAGGCCATTACTAAATACATGCATGCATGGAACTCAAAATGACACTCAGTTATGGCGAAATAAATGCTAATTAAATAAGGTAAGTTCAAAAGACTTTCATTAAATCCAAATACTAAAACAATAGTAGGGTACCCATAAATCGTAAAGGATAGTAAATGTGTCTGAAAAACGATTCTTAAAGTAAGTTTTAAACATCAAAACTAAAAGTTAAGAGAAACATGAAAAGAACTCTAAATTTTATGATGCGGAAGCATAAAAACTAATCCCAGTGGCTCGATAACGAATTTCGCTTGTCCATCGCCAGTGCATCTCTACCCTTACCTGAAACAACAACATGAGAAAGAATGACTATAAAATACTCAGTAAGTAACCTCACTACTGGGGTCAGGTTGGGCATCTATGTCCTCTAGATACCCACCTCTGGTGAAACATATAAACTGCTCTAGTTCTCATGGGACACATATGTACATGAAACAAGAAGGAGACTGAGTCCTATCCTACTATAGTTAAGTATGCCCACTACCTCTGATGAATCTCAAAGGAGACACAAACTCGTGAATCCCGAAGGAGACACAAACTGGTCAATCCCGAAGGAAACACAAACTGGTGAATCTCGAAGGTAACACAAACTGGTGAATCCCGAACGAAACATAAACTGGTGAATCCCGAAGAAAACACAAACTAGTAAATCCCGAAGGAGACACAAACTGGTGAATCTCGAAGGAGACAAAAACTGGTGAATCCCGAAGGAAACATAAACTGATGAATCCCAAAGGAAACACAAACTGGTGAATACCAAAGGAACCACAAGCTGGTGAATCCCGAAGGAAACACAAACTTGTGAATCCCGAAGGAAACACAATATCTAATGGGCATCTAACTAATCAGTAAGGACATTTGCACAGTCTCAAATCATAATCATCACTGTACGAATTTATGACATACATATAAACCTCAACATCATGGCTCTACAACATACACATATACCTCAACTTCATGGTTCTACAACATACATATATACCTCAATATCCTCAGATCAAATACAATCATATGGAATCACGTATCATCTCATGCTAGCATTCAAGTGTCTAGGTGCACAAATAAATCTTTCAGATCTCATACCAGAACATACATTGGTTATAATATACTATTAGTCTATCATGTTTTCATTCAGCCATAACATCCATCTATCATGCTAGCATACATCTAGAGTCTGGCCCTGGACAGTTCCAGTAGTAAGATTACTTACCTTGATATTAGGTCGAACCAAAAAGCAATTGAATCTTTGTAAAATTCTTGAATCCTTAATCAAGCCTAAACTTCCAAGCTTTAAAATTAATAGTTAAGGCCAAATTTCAAACACCCAAATATTACAAAATATTTCCAAAAAACCTTACCTAAGGTGTCGTCCAATTCGAATTCACCTTCCAAACCTCTAATTTTAAGCCCAAATAATTAGCAAACCAAACTCTTCTTCATCTTGAATGAAATTCTTGAATCAATCCCCTAATCATAATTTGAAATTAGGCTTACATGATTAAAGCTTGAATCAAATACATACTTCACTACCAATGTCTCAAATAAATTATCCATATGTAGCTTTGTCAAAAAAATCACTTTCAAATGACTTTACAAAAATTTCTCAACAACCAAAATTAATCCAAGAGAGGGTAATCAAAGCATAAAACTTACCAAAACTCGCTAAAACAAACTCTAACTTCACTGAACAACACCTCAATACCTTCACAAAATTGAATCCAAAATTGATATATAATGGGTATCAACCAATTGATGCCGAAAGTAAATGAGTATTCAAGAATCAACCGAAAACAAACCCAAATAGCAAAAATCTTATCCAACTCGATAGATCCAGTGATGGCAAAAGCGAACGATGCTTGAGCAATGGTGGACAGAGGTCATGAAGAAGAAACTGACGCGGCGACTTTGGGCGGCGTCGGATGGGCTCACGAACATGAGGAAGAAAAGAGGGTGGGGTTTGACTTTTTATAAATAATAATAATAATAATAATAATAATAAAATAAAAAAATAAAAAAGGAAATAAATATAATTACATTTAATTCCTTTCCGTTTTATACTATTAAATTCTTTTCCATTTCAAAAGAAAATTAACTCCTGCCATTAATTTCCAATTTGAATAATTTCACGCCAACAATTAAATTCTTGCACTTACACTTGAAGTCCAAAATTCCAAAAATGCCCTCCAACTAATAACAATTACTGAAATTCCAAATAATAAAGTTATTGAAATTACATTATTACTAAAAAAAATGTGCGGAATGTTACATGTAACCTGTATCTTGTATCATCATATCTTAGGTTTATTTTACTGCACTTTACTTTTAATGCAATTTACTTTGATATCGCATTTTTATCACTTTTCTTTACTTTACTGCACAATTTACTTTATCACATGTACAACCCATATTTTTATTAAATTGAAAAACCCTCGGTCGCATATATCACTATTGTAACGCAATTAACCTAAAACAATCCCTGTGTTCGACCTTAGATCACACTGAGAAACTTGCGATGGAATTATACTTGGTTCCAACGCAAGAAAACTTGTGACAACGCATAGTATACTACAAGATTCTCATAAATAACACATACCTAGAAGTAGTATCGCATAAATAAAGTGTGTCTAAATAAGCATAACACAACATCCACATTCCATTTCCATTCCAAGTCATTGAGTTTATGATAACATGAGCTTGTATGACCCATCATTCATCACCATCCATATGCATATTTAGAATCACCGCATCTTAAGCGTTGTATGATATAAGAAGATAAATTTTATTCATTCATATTCATATTTGTCCACATGCTTAAAATAGAAGCATCAATTTCTATGTCAAGCCAAAACGAAGGTGGGAATCGTAATCAATGCATAAATCAAGTGATCGCAACTCCACTGCCAAATGGGCATGAGTTTAGACTGAGAAAGAGGCCCTTGCTCGTAGTTGGATGCTCTTATGACACCCGTGGAGGCAAGCCAAAACAAAGGCTAGGCACTTGGATCAACGCAAGATCATAACAAGAATATCTAAATCACGCAAGCATAAAAACCACTTGGAAACACCCCAGTTGAAGAAATTTTGGA
This sequence comes from Benincasa hispida, assembly GCF_027475165.1. NCBI lineage: Eukaryota > Viridiplantae > Streptophyta > Magnoliopsida > Cucurbitales > Cucurbitaceae > Benincasa > Benincasa hispida. The sequence goes on from NC_143483.1 coordinate 26,283,124, forward strand.
ATAAATCATGCGATGTCTTGGAAACAAGGAAAGTCTTGTTGAAGGTTAAACTTGTGGTCCCTAAAGATTAGAAATATTTTAGAAAGAGACCAGGATAGAGATTAAGAAGTCGTTGGTCCATGAAATTTGAATAAGGTACCTTGAGAAGTCTAGTTAGAGACAAGGTGGTTGACTCTTTAAAGAAAATCTTTAGTTTATGCTTGAAGACAAGCATTGTTTTAAATTTGGGGGTGTGATAACGGGTAGAAATACACATTACTATAGCTTAAATAAGTAAAACAATGAGGGAATGCGACGGTAAAAATAAACAATATCATGTCCAAAAGTGTTAAACAAAGAAAATTGTGATCGCATGTGCCCATCACATAAAAGCAGTTAATTCACTTATTTTGTGCAAGAAAAATGCATTGGGGCAAGTAAAATTGTGATGCAAGGAATTAGGCGTCCGCGTGCTTAAAAGATTGTGATCACAAAGTCATGCGATCATATGCGATTGTGAGAAGTTGCTTAAGAAGAGGCTGCATAAAGACTGCGCATCAAGGTGACAGATAATAAATCATGATGGGACGAAAAGCTGATGATGGTCGAATTCGAATTTAGTTGACAAGTCGTTAAAGCACAAATGTAGCAAGTACACTCAACTTTCGGTGACCATTAATCGGTGCATCAGAGAAGGAGATTTAATGACTGCCCATCATTGCAATAATTAGAGAGAAATGTTGCTTTACCTTGAGCTTTATAAATACCAAAGGCCACCATTGTAACAGGGGATCGACATATAGAATAGAGAATAAGTTAGAGAGTCGTTAGTCTATTCACGTACATATTCATACTTAGATTTAGAAGACAGAGACGAGCTAGGAGACGAAGAAGCCGAGAGATCATTCCCAGACAGATTAAGAGACTGCCAGAAAGCGCTACAAAAGGGAGAGAGGGCCAACACTTGCGAGAGTAAGAATATTCATCTGGATAGGGTTGGAGTGAAAAAGATAGTGTAAAAGGCCACGGGAAGCAAGAAATTGCTTACCAAGCTTCTTGTCTCTAAATTCCATTGTTATTTTGTATTCAGCACTCTATTTATAGAAAATGGAATTATCATTTCAATCTATGTTCAATCTCTCCAAATTTCGCATGAGTAGCTAAATTTCCAAATGGGTTGAGAAGTACTTAGCTAGCATGACCTAAGATTTACATTTATGCGATCATCTTGTCTTATGTATGCGCCACTCACCCTTTAGAGATACTTGAGAGAGTAGTCTAAAGATAGAATCTAGACTTGAGAGGGTCAAATTAAAATCTAGGCTTGAGAGAGTCAGATTAGAACCGCATAAGTAAGAAATAGAAACTTAGACACAACTTCTATTGCTATTAACCCATCGCATGCAACCTAGAAATAGGATATGATAGTATGCGGTCACCTTGTTTTATGTGTGCAACATGAATCATCGCATAGACAAGAATATAGGCTTAGACATAAGTCCTATCGAATTTTTCATATACATTGCATGCGTCCTAGAAATAGGAATTATGACATTTTCATTGAGAGATGACATGTTGTTGTTTGTGTGTAGCATGATCACATAACTTGTACGTAATCTTAGGAAGTGTTAGTTACACCCCTTCTCAACCCGTTCATCGCTACTCATTGTAACTCTTGATTTCATCAACTCTTCGTTCGAAATCCATCACATAGGAAATATACTTAATCAAAACACCATGAAACTTATTTGTTTTAATCACCGCAAGAGATAACTGTTGCATATTTACTCAGTAGTCCCTGTGTTCGACCCTAGACTTACCAGGAAACCTAGTGAGGCTTATACCTGGGTCTTATTAGGAAAACTTGCATGTGCAACGCATAACACATTATCGCAAACTCACACCATAATCGCATCACAATTCACAATGCATCATTCATCCATAAGTCAAAAAGAAAAATTCCAACTGTGATGATGTTGAGATGAAAGTGAGCAGTTGTGAAAGTTTGGGAGATGAGTCAACATGTGAAGTAGTTATGGAGGGAGAGAAGTTATTTGAACTATGTGTTCAAAATGAGATCATAATAAACTTTCTTGAGGAAGGTAAGGATAATATGGAGACTAAGAAAACAGAGAAAAGTGAGGTATTTGTGACCAAAGAAAAAGAAGAGAGTGTGATTAAGAGTGGAAGTGAAGGAAAATATTCATATGAGAAAAATCATAGGAGTACTTTTCCAACTAACGTTCTTTTCTATTATTTTCCTTGTGTCTTATATGCTACATTGAAGGCACGATAGGCGATGGTCAAGTTTCAAAATTTTCATCAAAGACGATTGGCAATGATTAAGAGATGGAGCATTTGATTTTGGAGGAGATGAGACTTTCAAACTCTTTTCTAAAGTTCGAAATGATGATTGCAATGTTGCGTTACAAGGTCATTTAAGATTTGAGAACGAATCTTCTTGAAGAAGAGGAGAATGATAAGGAAATAATTGGCAATGATTAGGAGCTGGAGCATTAAAAGGCTTACTTCTAAATTAAGCTTCCAAGTATGAAGAGTTGAAACCCTCCAAGAATCAAAGCCACCAAAAGTCATAATGAATCTGGAAATTCAGATTCATTCACATATTTAATATTGGATGTATCAATTTATGACAATGTATTTACATTTATGGAGGTTCATGTATGTAGTTGAAGAGTTTTTATTGAACCTAGTCAATTAGGTGAAAGGTTTTGTCCTTTCAAGTTGTCTTTTCAATTAGTATAAATACCTATGATTTTTTGTCATTTGAAGACACACTTTGAATTTGAATGAAATTTCATAAGAGTTTATTCTCTCAAGCGTTATGATTTTTCTTTGTATTCTTGTGTTTAGAATGCACGTATTAGAACTTTCAATCTAGTTTGATCAATTAGATTGTGGAGAGTTCGAAATCTTGAAGTTGGGAACAAGTTATCCTTTCTTCTTGATCATCGATCAATCTACCAAGCCAAATCTGTTTAGCTTTCTTGGGATTGTTATCATTTTGTTTATTGAGGGTTATTCTTCGTTGTGGGGGTTCACCTAGAATAAGGGGAGTTCTCATACGTGACTGAGGTAGTTATCTTTATCATAATGAGAGGGTGGGGCCCCTTGTTCAAGACTTTGATTTAGTACTTAAAAGAACAACCTTTCTCCTATCCCTAAATCAAGTAGGCGTGAATTTTTTCTTGCACCCTATGTCTCTAGCTATCTACTCGTTCTTACCCCTGAAATGGGAGGCTTATTGAGCCGGCGCTGTTGAGTCAACCCTCAACTATGCAAATCTAAGGATAATCTCGAATAAACAAGAGTTTATAATTAGCTTAGGATTAAGATTGAGTTACCTAGGTCATCTAAGGGAAATAGTCAGTCTTAAAGAGTAAACATCATTATAAAGTAAGAGTGACTTATTTCTTGGTCCAATCTTATGCAAATTCATTGCATAGGACGCCCCCACTCCTCATGTTAATACATGAACGGATCAAGATCACTTCGTTTGTAGTAACTTTACAACAAATTATAACAGTTACAGAGTGAGCCACATCCGATAGTGTTACCAAAATAAGGTACCCAATCTTATTCATATACTATAGAGTGTTTTGGCTATTTAATCGAACTTGAACCATATTTATGTCTCTATATAAAGTTCAAGTATTCATATAATAGTCATGGATCTTAGTTTATTGGATTTAGACTTTATAAGTACAATTTATAGACTCAATAACAACTTTATTGAAGTAATGTTGAATAACATCTTTATTGATAATAAAACATGTTTATCTTTACAAACAACGAATTTTAGGACATACAACCCAACCCCCCCCCCCTCCAATTTTTTATTTCCCCTCACTTTTCCCATCATTTTCCATTTCCTCTAACTCTCACTCCTCCTTCCTTATCTACCATTTCCCTTCTCATTTTTCCCTTCCTCCTTTATTTTGATGGCTTCATATCTCTCTCTTTTAGTTTTCTACTAACCAAAATGTTACTCACGCACCTTTACTCGACCATCGTCACCCCTCTTCCGCTCGCCCACCATTGCCCCTACCACCTTTCTATTGGGATTGGTGTCCTAATTCTCTTGGAGTCTCGTTGTTTTTAAAGACACACATTGTTTGATGAATAAAATAAGTGTTATTTCATTTTGGCATTTACTCATATCCAATAAACAAAGCTCCTTGGTTATCTTATGTGAACTTAAGCATGTATATATGATATACAAGTGGATCATCCCTTAAGTGATAACCTAAATAGGTCTGTAGTATATGGATTAAAGTGAGATACCTGATCCTGGTGGCACTACAGATATAACCCGCTTTGTAGAGGTTTGCAAGTGTTCTAAACTACTACAGATGGTAGATCCTAACCATTCATGTGGAGACGTGCGAGCGGGGGTGTCCTATACATAGAGTTTGTATAAGACCTAGACCATGAGATGACTAGACTCTGTATATAACGTCGTTGATACTAGAGACTTACATCTCACCTAAATGACCATAGGTGACACGACCTCAATCCTGAGTGTTTTGGGAACTCCTGTCTTTGAGGGCGGTCCTTTGATTAGTATAGGTGAGAGTGGCCAGATTACCAACACAACATGCCTACCTTTTTGGGGACTTGTCTAATCTTGGAGCTGGGAACTCAATCAACAAGATGGAACTCACTTCTTTCTCGAAGCAGGGATAAGTAGAGAGATTGCTTCCTTAAGGGCTGATTCCAAGGCTTGAACATAGTGGCCACAACCTCTCTTTGGAAAAGAGAACTCAGTCATAGTAGAACTATGACTTATGTAGGGATCAGTGGTACTTAAGGAGTCAGATGTAACTACATGGGCATAACGATTATTGGCTGAGCTGTACTTATGAGCGATCTGTGAAGGGTTGTCGCACCGATGATTGGTTAAGATGGACATATAATATATCTGAAGTAAGGACAGTTCAGTGGTCGGTCTTTAGTGGAATGCCTGGAAATTAACGGATGGTGGGTCTCGTGACTAAAGAGTTTAGTCAGTTATTCACGTACGGTTAGAGCTTCGAGCTACAAGTCAATAAGGTCCCCTTGGTAGCTCAATGGATTCAGTTAAGGATCAATTCTTGGTGTTGATTTGAAATGTTCAAATTACAAGAGGTAATTCCATTATATATGATATAATCGGTATAATGTATGAGATACATCTAGTGGATAAATGATGTAAATGAGATTTACATTAAGTACCATGGAAAAGAAAAAGAACTATGGTTTATATGTTTCATGAGATGAATATTAAAACTATAGGTTATAAATATAATATGATTAGTTGGTTATCATTTATATTTATAATAATATTAATTATTGGATAATTAAATCTTTTTCTCTAATAACCAATTGAGTGGGAGGTTATTGGTGGTTCATGGTAACCGTGAGATAAAAGAAAAATTGTTTTCCTAATTTTAGTAAGTTTTTGAAAAGTTTTTGTCAAAAAATTGATTTTGAGATTTCTCTCGGAAAAACATCTCACGGAGTTGTCAAGTAAATACAGATTTACTAAGCGATAACTTGGGTGAGCTAAACAATCGTGCAGTGTTTACTAAGCAACAACTTGACCAAGGTAAGCGATCGTGTAGTGTTTGTAGGCAACAGACACGAAACTAAATGATGAGCTAACGATCACTTCACTTTTACAAGACGATCGTATAGCTTTTGCTAAACGATTGGGTATCGACCTATACGATAGATCTAGTCTTCTCTCACTTGCCTAATCGTGTACACGATTGTTGATTCCTCCTTCCTTTGCCTCAATCTATGTCCAAACAGAGCCCACCCTCTAGATTCTCACACCGAGAATACCAAGGTAGCCTTCTTAGTGGTTTCATACTAAACTCGACGCCATCGAGGTTCTATGGAGGTTGTTCGTGCTGCTAGAGTGTTCGTGACTGAGATATTCACAGAGTTCTAGTGCGTAGTGTTCGTGTTGTGCTGCAGTCATATTGTTCGAGCGTTCGAGGTTGTTATGTTCAACCGTTCGTGAGCAAGGAGCGTGGAGACAAGTCGACATATGTTCGTAGCATTCTCCTTGATTTCTTTTGTATCATGCTATAATTTTATGTGTTGATTGCATAACTGTGGTCTCTGTTTCGACTGTAATTTGTAATGTTCACACATGATTGTAATTTGGAATGATCTATTCCGCTGTTCATGGAAATCCTCTTGTTTGATTTCCTTCACTTTCTTCTACCGCTCGCCCACTACTGCCCTTTCACTGCTTGCCACTGCAAGATTTGGGTATTTCTATCCCTTAAAAACTGCTTTTGTTTTATTTCTCTCATAAGGTTCTTTTTTTTTTTGGCAATGTATGTGATAACTCAAAATGAGTTATCTTTCATTGTTTGAATCATGCTATTTCTCATGCATTAAATGTTTATTTGAGTAATTAGACCGTTATTTAGCATAAAAAGCCATCGGGACAGTTCGAATGCAAATCGAGCTTCAATAGAGCAATTTGGAGTAAGGCATCGGTAGACACGTTGCTCTGCAAAGCTACAGGCCCATGCACATTGCTTAAAGCAGTAGTAAGGGCGAAGTAGCAACACTAACCCACACGTATGCATAACGTTGCAATGTCCCTAGGTGCTACACTTGAATGTCCTTAGCGTTGCGGCACCACTTACTAATGCTCCGATGCTCCATCAATTTCTATAAATACCACTTTATTTTTCAGGATTTTTCTACAAAGAGTTTGAGAGGGAGACACCCATTATGAGCTATGGTCCTTTTCTAAGTTCTTTTTCACCTTGCCACCTATTTTCTTAGTCTTATGTTGTTTCTTTCAGATTATTTTTGGATTGATGTTTTTGAGCCTTGATTATGTATTTTCAAGGTATGTAATCTTTGCTTGAATGATTTAGTTTATGGATTGGATGAACCCTTTTGGCATTTATGAGAGGATTTATTCTTGAAATTCCCTATTTCTATCTATTTTCACATCTTTGTCTCTTATTTTATTCTATAGCATGAATGAATGTTTAGGATTGATAACTCAATCGTTTATGTATGTTAAATGTTAGAATTTCACATCTAATCCATAATTGTTAGGTCTATATTGCAAAAGTAGCATAAGTTATTGTTTGGGTAGAGAACTGTCGTCACCTATGACCTCTATGTTGGGTTGTATATCCTAAAACTCGTAGTTTGTAATGTTAAACATATTCTATTTGCAATAAAGATGTATTAACATTTATTGAATAAAACTATTGTTGAATAAGTAAATTGTACTTTCATTGACTAAATCCAATAAACTAAGGCCCATGGCTATTACATGAACACTTGAACTTTATGTGGAAACATGCAGATGGATCAAGTTCGAGTAAATAGCCAAAATAGTCAATAGTCTATGAATAAGATTATGTACCTTATTCTGGTAACACTATCGGACGCGGCCCACTTTGTAGGTAGTACAAACGATGTGATCCTGAATCATTCATGTGGAGACATGCGAGTAAGGCATCCTATACAATGAGTTTGTATAAGATCGGGACCAAGAAATAGGTCATCCTTACTTTATAACGTTGTTTACTGTTTAAGTCTAACTGTTTCAAATTGATGATCTACGTAACTCAACCTGAATCCTGAGCTAACTATGAACTCCTGTTTATTCTGGATATCCTTAGATTTTCATAGATGAGGGTTGGCTTAATAGCGCCGACTCAATAAGTCTCCCATTTCATGGGTAAGATCGGGTATATAGCTGGGGACATAGAGTGCAAGATGGAATTCACTCCTACCCGATTTAGGGATAGTAGATAGTTTTTTCTCTTAAGTGTTGATTCCAAGTCTTGTACAAGGGGCCCCACCCTCTCATTGACCCGAGAGAGACTCGATTTAGTGATTGGATCACAAACCAATTGTTCATTAGAGGATCAGTGGGACTTAAGGAGTAAGATGTACTTTCAAAGGTAAAAAAGAATTTGACCCAATCGTTATTACGAACAACTTGTGAAGGGTCAACTTACTGATTATGGTTAAATCAAGTAGACAGAAATATATCTATAGTGAGAAGAGTGCAGCCATCGAGCTATAGTGGTGTGTCTTAGTGGTTAACGAATATTGATTAATTCAGATTAAAGAGTTCAACTGATTAATCACATATCGTTGGAGCTCATGATCAGTAGGTCCATAAGGTCTCTCTATTGGCTCGCAAAAGAATAAACCTTGGATTAGAATATTAACTGAATTTGAAGTGTTCAAATTCAGTTTAGGGTTTCAATTTGAAGTGTTCAAGTTTCAATTTAAGGTTTGAATATTGAAGTGTTCAATTTTAAACTAGGGTTTGCACAATTATATTTGATATAATTAACGTTTAAATTTATCAAAATTAAACATATTTGGAGAGTTTAAGATATTGAAATTTTTATTTAAATATTGCTTACCTGATAGGATTCATATTTGAATTGGGTATTTTATTAATTTAATATTTGATATTTAATTATTAATTAATTAATTAATTAAATTAGTTTAAATAGTTAATTAAAATTAAATCATTTTTCTTCTTTAAATTCAATTTATGGAAATTTAATTAAGGTTTTAAATTATTCTTAATTGAATTAATTTAAAAAATCAAAAAATGAATTTGAAAGTGAAAATTTCCAACTTTTGAAGTTGGTAGTGGAGTTTTCCATATTTTGACACTTTTCCCACTCACTTAGTGCTAATTGAGGTATAAATTAGTTCAAAGACTAAATGCTTGCATGCTTTAACTGATTAAAAGAACTTCAACTACAAAATGGAAATGAGATTGTATGTTGAATTCATGAAAATTTCTGAATATTTTATGAAATTCTCTCAAACCCTCTCTGCCCACTTGAGATCCTTCTCAATTTTGAGTTCTACCACTCAAATCCAAGGCTTAGAATAGTAGAGAAGCTCCTCTTGGTGGTCTACTAAGCATTTGAAGGTAAAATACGTAAGGTACAACAAGGATTAAGAGGGATTCTTCAAAGGTATACATGCTTGAAACCCTTTTTACTTGAAAAACTGTTTTTTAGCATGCTTGTAACTTAAATTAAGTGTAACTAGAGTGCTTAATGATTCTGTTAGTTTCCATATTTTTCATATTTATTTTATCAGTTGGTATCAGAGCATGATTTAAGCACACAATTAACATTAATTTGAGTTTGGTGGGTGAATTTCTAGCAATGCATGTTTGGTGACTGATATGGTTTTTAATCCAACTTTGGCATTAGTTTTCTCTTTGATATGTTGTTGAATTTGTAATATGCTCTTGGTTGATGAGTTTTAATGCGTGATTAAGGGTCTGTAATTTTATTAGAGCCAATAGAGTTGAAACTAGGTCATAATTAAAGATTGAAGTAAGCAAGCTCAGCTGGAAAATTTGGAGAATCAGACACTACCAGGCAGCGTCACGACGCTGCCCAGATAGCATTGCAACACTGTTCTTGATTGAACTCTAGGCGTTGCAACGCTCGGATGGAGTGTTGCGATGCTGCTCATCCGAGCCCAAAAGTGTGCACGTCTATGAAGTGGTTCGCAAGAGCAGTTTGGTGGCCTGGGGTCCGATTCGACCTAGTTTGTGTTGGTTTATCCTCTTTTCGAGCCTTGGAAGGTCGGTTCGGGTGGTTCGGGTCTGGTTCAAGTTGCTTCAAACGATCCAAAGGCTTTTTGGAGTTATTTTTTAATTTATTATTGTAATAAATTAGTTTTTTCTTGCTTAGGATGCCAAAGTTGGTCCATATCAAATGTTGTTTAAATATTTTATGCATGGGATGTAGGTTATATTTAAATTAAACATGTATGTGCATATTGTATGTCATGCAGATTTAAAACCCCACCATAGGAAAGCATGTTTCATGCATTGATATATGTTATAAAGTGGTTATAATGTTATAATAAGATTAATATAATTGTTATAATAATGTATGGAATGCTTAAGCATTTGCTATAGCATGTCTATGATTTTATAAGGGTTATAAAATGAGTTAGATATTTAAAACCTATAACAAAGTTAAGTTTCATACTCACTTAGGTTGAATAACAACTTGTTTTAATAATTAAAATTGGTCGTTATTGTATAAAATGCTTTTAGCAATTCAATCAGTCTATAATCCTGTCTAAGGCTTGAGGTACTTAAGTTGACGGTTAACGTAACACCTCCTACTTGGGGATTTTAGTCGATATACTGAGCGTTGTTAATCGATTTTATGAGCATGCTGAGCAGTGTGAGGTTTTAAAACTAGTTTATCACCTAGACATCGTAGGTTAAATCCAAATGTAAACGTTATACTTGGATAAACCACATAGATTTAGGTTGTTTGTTAGCCAAAATATGCCTAAGTAAAAGAATATACCCAAACATATAGAACACTTTAGTAGGAGATTAATAACATGTACATATGTTATTTTTAGCTCTCACGTCCTTAAGAGTTTACACCGTGAGATTCATGATCGACTTTGAGTCACCCTAAGAGTGACCTCCATTCGAAAGTTTTTGCATAAGTCAAGAACAAGGTGAATAGGGGTAGTAGTTCATAGTAAATGGGTGAGGGATATGTCAACATGTCTTATGGTCTCTTCCGTTAGTTCAGACCGTGATATTTCTATGTTACGCTTACTTGTTGACTTCTCTAGTCGCTTAACAAACGGCTATCCCCTCGGAGGGTCGTAACATGGGATTCGGAACAACTCAAACTCTAGACATTATGAACAAGGATTCTATTGTGTTGATTAGCAAATTGGATAGCCTAACTTATTAACCAAAATTATTTTTGAACCTTCAATCAATGCATTCTAGGATTCTCCATCAAATGCACAATTAACTATTGCTACTTAAGTGATCTTAGCTAGACATTCTGACAAGAACGTGATGTAACTAAAAATTGATTAGCTAAGCATGCTCATGTGTGAAAAAGTAAACCTCACAAACATGCCTATAAAAATTAACACGAATTCGAAGAAGACACAAATTCAGCATGCAATTCATTAAAGAAAACAGACTTCTCAAGAAAAGCAAAGAATTAACATTCTAAAAACTAGATATAAAAATTACCTCAAGAAATCTATAGACAAATCGAAAAGGATAACCAATTCATAGTTTACAATCCAAAACAAACTAAAAATCTACCCTAAAGATACAAAAAAGATAAAGGAAAGGGAAGAACTAGGAGCCACTCTTCGACCTCTATCAGTTTTTGCATAGAATTTAACCTAAATTGAAGAAAGGTATATATAGAAATCGGGGGAAGTGTTGCAATGTTGTGAAGAGCGTTGCAACACTCTTGCCGAGGCAGCCCACAAGTGTCAACGTGGTGCTGCGACTTTGATGTGATGCTTCGTTGCACACACGCACTCATCACACTTCGTTAATATTCGCAGCACTGCAACACTCTTGGGCAGTCGCTGCCCTACATCCATGCATTCTACCTTACAACATTGCACGGGAGTGTTGCACTAGAGCTGCAATGCTAGGATCAGGGGCATTTTGATCAATTCTCCTCTTTTAAAGTCCAGATGCTCAAAGCACCTCCAAATTGCTTATAATTAACCTCATTTGACTCCAACTGCTTGGTTCTACCTCTTGGGCAATCAACAACTACAAAATAGGATAATTAACACTAAAGATCAATTTACGAGCCTAAATTAAGCTAGGAATTATAACTCTTTTTTAGAGCTATCAAACACCCCCAACTTAAATCTTGCTTGGGTCAAGCAAGATAGAAACATATTCAAGCCAATATATTCAGTCATATAAAAATTTGCTTGCTCTAATTGCTAAAGTTATTACTCTAGTCTCGATAGTCAATTTGGATAAATTTACAATCAAGAATGAAATTCGATTATAATCAATCAATGAAGTGCATTTTTAATAATGATTCTAAGCCAATTCATGCATGAGTGATCCTAGAGCTTTGCAAGTTAAGCTTGCATGCTCCAGAAAGGTTTTATAAGGTTCTCGATCCATTTTCCCTTTACTCTGGCTTAGTTATCGATGTTGGACATACCAAACTTACAAAAAAGAGAACCACTAAGACAATGGTGCCTAAACACACACACAAAAAACATAAAGGGCATTTCATTTACCTAAAGAGCTAGCTTTCACACTCAACTGTCGGGAACCTATCTACTCTTTTCTCGCGAGGCCCTTACTTGACACGGTGGAGGAAGCTATTTTCACCTCTATCCATGCACATACACACACCTTTTTTTTCCACAGGTAAGCTAGCAATTGTCTCATTCATTTTTTTTCCCTTCTTTTTTTTTCAAGCAACTATTTTTTATTTATAACACACTAGGCGCTTTTCGATTCTCATTGTCTAGTTTTACTCTAAAACAAGTAGAGTTACGCCTAAGTCAAAAGTGGACCCTTCAAGGTGGCAACAAAAATATGAACCAGATAATACAATTCTAAGTAGTGGACCCTTCAAGGTGGCAACAGAAATATGAACCAGATAATATAATTCTAAGTATGCAAGACCTATGTTCACAAAAAAAATGACTCAAAGATGCATGAAAGACAACAAAAAAATTTAAATTGGGCTAAAAATAATGATTATGCTCTCATAACATTATTTCATGCAAAATTTATCATAGGAAGAATGTGTCATAAACTTCACATCATAACAACTAAACAACAAAGCAAACAAACATTCGAGCACACAACAATGTCTGAGCACAGTGCTCAAGGACCCCAAGTTATAAAGAAACACTACCCTACGGTACCCCCCCCCCCCCAACTTAAATCGATACATTGTCTCCAATGTATCTCTAGTTAAGCTCTATAAGATAAAAAGTACATGGGAAGATAAAGACTCCTCTGACAACGTTATCGTGCACAGGGTGGTGGGTAGGCTGCCACTCACTTCAATTTGGTCTTCTTTCTTTTTAGAACCAAGAAGAGGAGCTTGTTTGTATCCAGGAAGCAAAAATTTTTAACGTCGGTTACTCAATGTGACCTGTCTCTTGTCAAGGCCGAAAGAAATTCTCATATTTCTCTAGTCCCTTCTTAGATGAGTCAATATAACCTGGTATGGATATAAGACTCTTTATAGTTTGAGAAGAACCAGACAGGTCGAATTTGGTATTTTTTTTATTATCTGCAAAAAAGAACAAAAAAATAATCAAAAGACTCAAATGGCTCAATCAAGCCTAAAGAAATAAAAGACTCCACAACTGACTCTAACTCGTAAGGAAAAAATTAGCAATAATAAAAAAATATATGAGATGTCAGAGGGAAGAATAGGATTAGGCTCGGTAGCCTCTAACTCTATCACCTAGGGCTCCTCGAGATGAAGCTCAGGCTCATATTTAACCTCACTGACTTTTTTTTTTTGACACGGTGGGGGATATACACCTTCATCATCACTCGTCAAGGAGAATTCTTCAATAAGGTTGGCCTCGGCACCACAGACGATGGAAAGCTCTAATCGAATCTTCAATGTCAGCACGAAATTTGCAATTTAAGAATTAGGATTCAACTTAACTAGCATGGAGGCTTGAATCTTCATGAGAGGCTCAATAGACTCCTGCTCACGCTCGAAAGAACCATTAGCAAGTTAATACATTAAAGAACCTAATGTCTTACCTTGGCCAGAATTGTGAGGAATCAACTGCTCAATGGGGTGGTTGATGCCAGTCACTCCACTACTCATCTCAATAGTCTCAGAAGATTGTTGCACCAAGGACTCTTCAAGTCTCCCAACTGATTCAGTGATCTGAGCAACAAGGTCACTCAGACTCTAAAAATTAGTTCTAGCTTTGGACTCGGAATAGAAGCTATCCTGCTGGTAACTTGAAAATTCCCGATGACTATAGGGGGGTTCCTACACGAACTCATAAGAGCTCTTAGAAAGTTTCCTAACCACATCTTCCAACGAAATACCTGAATTGGCAGAAGAAGCATGCATCAACATCAAGCTTGGGCTAGGCATCTCCCAAGGGGAATAGGCTACGTGCACAGAACCATGTGAAAGTTGAGGACATGTTTCAAATGGATGACCTTGAAATAAACAGACTCGACATGTCTCAAGCTTCGACAATTGCCTAATAGCCAAAACTTGAACAAGAGAGGTTAGTTCATATATTTTATTTTTAAGCTCACTAAATTCTCTTACCTCTTATTCTCTCCACTAATCAACTTGCTTCACAAGAAGTGCATAATAGATGTTCAAATCGTCTACCATGATACAACATGTAGACACAAGGAAAAAAAACCACTTTTGGGGTTATTAAAGTTTACAAGTCAAATTTAACTAAAAGAGATTAATTGGCTTGCCTCCTTGGCAATGATGCCATTTTTTTTTTTTTTTTTGCAGAGAATCGTCATCACCTACAACCTCTAACCAAATATATATTATTTGTAAAATTCATCGAAGCATTACTTATACTACTAGGTGGCACAAGTGGCAAGTACGGGGTAAAACCACATAGAGCCCAAGAATTAAATCTCACGTAAGCTAAGTTTCACTATGAAAAGTAGTAAAAACGTAGGGTTTAGTTTTGGATAGAATGAAGAACATGCATGAAATTAAAATGCAAGTGATAAATGTAAACTAGGATTGGTCTATCTACTTTCTAGAGCCATTCAATGCAATTTCTATCATCGACTTCTATAACTTAAACATGCAACCGATTCATGCGCGCACAATAACTAGCTCGATGCGGCCTAACTAGCCTCTACAAAGTCAGACAACTAGAAAAAATCAAACCCCTAAGCATCAATTATGGTCGGAAATGTCAAACTCTAACTAATCTACATGCTTCTAAATTCTATTCGGTTCGATGGTGTCCATATAGAACTAAAAACACATGCATTATGAACAAGGATTCTATTGTGTTGATTAACAAATGGGATAACCTAATTCATTAACCAAAATTATCTTCGAACCTAGGAATCAATGCATTCTAGGATTTGCCATCAAATACGCAATTAACTATTGCTACTTGAGTGATTTTAGCTAGACATTTTGGCAAGGACGTGACGTAACTAAGAATCGATTAGCTATGCATGCTGATCTGTAAAAAGTCAACCTCACAAATATGCCTATAGAAATTAACACGGATTCAAAGAAGAAAGAAATTCAGCATGCAATTCATTTAAGAAAACATAATTCTTAAGAAATTAGCAAAGAATTAATGCTCCAAAAACTAGATATAAAAGTTACCTCAAGAAATCCATAGACAAATCAAAGAGGACAAACCAATTCATCGTTTACAATCCAAAAAAAAAAAAATAAATAAAAATCTACTCTAAAGATATAAAAAAGATAAAGGAATGGGAAGAACTAGGAGCGACTCCTCGACCTCCATCCGTTTTTTAATAAAATTTGACCTAAATTGTAAAAAGTTAAATATAGAAATCGGGGGCAACGTTGCAACGTTGTAGAGAGCGTTACAACACTCTTGTCCATAACAGCACTCAAGCGTCAACGTGGCATGTGGCTTTGGTGTGACACTATGTTGTGCGTGCGCACTCGTGGCACTCCATCAATCATCGCAGTGTTGCAATACTCTTGGCAGCATTGCAACGCTGCCCTGCATCCATGCATTTTGCCTTACAACATTGCACGGGACCATTGCATTAGGGCTACAACGCTACCACCAAAGGTATTTTGGTCAATTCTCCTCCTTTGAAGCCTAGATAGTCAAATTACCTCCAAATTGATTCAAATTAACCTCATTTGACTCAAAATACTCGGTTCTACCTCTTAGGCACTCAAGACCTACAAAATAGGATAACTAACATTAAAAATCCATTTATGGGTCTAAATTAAGCTAGAAATTATAGCTCTTTTTTAGAGCTATCAGTTATCTCATGGGTGTATGTTTGTTTTCATGGCGCTTCCGTTAACAGCATATAGCTGTCTTGAGTATATTAGAGATAAAGAATAATCTTGATTTAATCGGCTTTTCCATGCACTAATCATGTTGTGGTTAGGTTAATTAACAAATGATTTTCATTGTTAGTTAATCAACATATAGTTTAATTAGGGTAAAATCTTAACTAATAACTTAGGACGCTTAATGTCAGCATTTCCACTTAAGTAGGTTATGTGTTTGAGTGGATTGAGTTATATCCTAGGACCATAATTACGAATGGGGGGATTCCATTTTCATAAACTAAATGCATCGTCTTACTTTACCTTCCAAAAGAACAATCGCTTTTTCTTTAGCTCATTTATCCTCCGACTATCAATTTCACACTACCCCCTCCCCATTTACCGCTTAAGCTAAAAATGGACTTTGATGAACTAACATTCGTGCTTCCTTGTGGTTCGATCCGATCTTGCTACTAATATTATTTGTTCGTTGAAGTGCTATATCGACATTATAAATATTATTTGATTGATAGAAAACCTGGACAACTTTCCATCCATGAATACAGGGTGATTTTTGTTTTTTTTTTTTTTTTTTGCTTGTTGGATTGTCTATTGTTGTATAGCGAACAATGGATTAAATGAGTAAATGTTGAATAGAAATCACTCGAATGCTTCTATCAAACCAAACATGTAATACCCATTTTGTATATGCATTTAATCTCTCTTTTTGATGTCTTTGATCTTTTCTTCAAATTTTCAATCTTCCCTTTTATCCACTCCAGGGTCTATAAACTCAGCCTCAACACATTTTGATTTTTGAGCTTTGTGTCTTTTGATGGGGGAGTATAGTGTTTGTGAAATTTATGTTTGGATAGTGTAGTGTTGTGAAATTTATGTTGGTGGCTATTGCTTTGTTGTGGTTGCATGAGTAGTCAATAGCATAACCGCGTAAACATAAAAGACTACCAATTTTTAAACACTGCAGTGAAGGGATAAAAGTCCTGATACAACGGAAAAGACCAAGACTCAACTCGTAATTAGCTTAGATTCCAAAATATCAGTATATTGGCAAAATATACAGAATAACACAAAGATCTAAATCCCTCAACCGACTGCAAAATTTAAGTTAAACATGCTATACAATTTGGGAATTTAGTCTTAAATAAAAGGGAAAAAAACACTTACTTACATTGACAACTCAGATGAAAGGACCAATTCTCCTTAGGATTGAATGCACGAACACAACCAATAGGGAACCTATGAGAATTTGGGGTTATTGGTTTGTTGGGGGGAGAGAGAAATTTAGAGAGCTTTTTTCACCCGAACGATTATGTGAAAAAATTTTGATGTTCAATGTTTTTTTTTTTTTCATCTCCTATGTATATTATGCATGAGAGTCTGAGAGTTAAACGTGGGAAGTATCTCACGTTTTCTAATAGGTCTCGTACGTGGGAGTTATCTTTTTAAATTTATTTAATTTAATAAATTAAATCAAATAATTAACTTAATTAATTAATTAAAATTAATTAAATGTAGATTAATTAATTGATTAATAATTAATTAAATATAGGTTAATAATTTAAATGAACATCTCTCACATAACGTATAGTTTTAATTCAATTAATTTAATTAAATCAAATTTAATTAAATAACTTAAATTAAATAATTAATTGATTTTCTAATTAATTAATTATTAAATTAAATATTACATATTTAATTTAATCTACATTTGAATCATATTCAATTGTATTTCTCTCAAACCTATGGTTTTAGTGTGCATCTAATATGCATTAATTTTAACCTATAATTTTCATATGAATATAATTCATATTAAATTAATATTTGAACTCCTTCAAATATTTGATTCTCTCATAAATTAATTTGGAATCATATCCAAAATTAAATTTATATTATAACGTTTAATTAAAATATAAACTTTGTATTATAATGTATTATTATACATTATACTATCTCCTTAAGTAAATTTGAACATTTCAAACCTATTCAAGACATAATTACCTCAATACCTTTTACAAGCTAAGAAGGAGACCTCATGGACCTATAGATCAGAAGCTCTAACGATATGAGATTAATTAGCTAAACTCATTAACCACATTAATCAATATTCGTTAACTGCGGGTATACTCCACTAAAGACTCACTGCTGCACTCTTCTCACTAGAAATATATTTTTGTATCCATGGATATAGACCAATAAAATCAAATTAGTCCTTCGCGAGTGTTCGTAACATCAGGTGGGTCAAAATTATCGTTTTAACCCTGGTTTACTTCTTTATCCTTATGTATCAGTGCTCCTCTAATGAATAACCTGTTTATGGTCCAACCATTAAACAAAAACCCCTCTTGAGCCAGTGAGAGAGTAGAGCCCTTTGTTCAAGTTATGGAGACACCACTTAAGGGAACACTCACCCACTTACCCTATCGTAAGGAAGGAGTGAAATCTATCTTGTATTGTTATGTTCCCAGCTCCCCATTCGATCTTGTCTAAAAAATGGTAGGCATATTGAGTCGGCGAGTTGGCCACTCTCACCCATACAAATCAACAAAAATCTCCCATGAACAATAGTTCATAACATACTCATGATCAAGACTAAGTTTCCTAGGCCATCCTATTGAAATTAAAACCTAACTAGTCAACAGAGTTACAACGAATGGTTACTATTTCGCGGTCCGATCTTATGTAAACTCATTGCATATGATACCCCCACTCGCATGTCGCCTGGACAAACGCGTTGGATCATTGTGTTTGTATCAAATACAAAGTAAGTCGTATCCATAGTGTCACCAGGATAAGGTACCCATCCTTATCCTTATACTATAGACCCTTTAGGTTGTATCTTGAACATTAATCCCCATATGTCTTCACATACAGTTCAAGACTCATAAGACAACCTAGAATGTTAGTTTGTTGCATTTAGGATTATTAAGACAAAACAGATACAATACAATCAATAACACTTATTGAAATAACATCAATAACTCTTTATTGATGACAGTCAATTATTTACATTTTCTAACTACAAGTTTAAGGATATAAAACCCAGCATATAGAAAAAATGATCAACAATCCCAAGCAAACTGACCAATGTTTAAATCCATTTCTAGTAGGTTTCAACACACAAAACTCAAATTCTGATATGTAATAAAATCAACAAATTTGAATAAAATGAAATTATCTTCGAAATAAATCTCATACCAACAAAATAACTAAGGTCTAATACCATTGCCCAACAAAAATAAAGGATATCTTTGATAGGATCAAATCCCATAGCGGAAGCGATTTATCGCTTTTATTTTGATTTGGAAAGATGAAAATTCAGAATTAAAACAAAACATAGAGAGAAACATGCTATACATTCAATGTTAGGTTAAGCAAAAAAATAAGATTAAGAAAAATTACTTTTGAATACTTTCTTCAATGTGTCCCAGCAACTCGATCTCCTTTTCTCTACAATGAGATATATCCAAAAATTCTTCCCAACTATTCTCTGGCAAAGAATCGACTTGTGCGAGTATACTTTTTTAATGAGAAAGGGAAGGAATTGACTGGAGAACAAATTTTTTTTTTACATAGAAATTTTTTTATTTATGTAAAATTATGAGATTAGGAGAGAAAAGCTTGAAGGTATGTATTTCTTCTACCTCTAATAGAGCCAAACCATCTGTTATTTAAGAAAGAAAATAGCTTCCCTGCTCCTCACTATGTTAGTGGGAAGTTAATTATTGCAAATAATTCATTAATTAAATGAATTCATCAATTGATTAATCAAACCAAATTAACTATGTTTTATATTTAATTATATATCTAATTAAATAACTCATATTTAATTAAATAAATATTTGAATCATATTCAAATTGACATTTCTTCCCTAACCTATAGTTTTAATATGAATCTCATTCACATTAACTTTTTAACCTATAATTTTTATATATATTCTATTTATATTAAAATACTTGAATCATATTTAAATATATTAATTCTCCAAAATACATCATTTTCATTATAAATCATATTTATATTGACTATATCTCCTAATGTGTCAATATACTAATTATACCAGGTACAATTAATATATATTTCTCTAAACTAATATGAACAATTCATATTATTCTTTCAAACTATGTCCTTGTTAATCCGTTGCGAGCTAGCAATTGAACCTAATGGACTTACATATTTTAAGTTAAAATGATTTGAGATTTAATTAATTATACTATTTCATTAATTAATCAACATTTATTAACTATGGGCAAACAACTATAGACCAATAGTTGCACTCTTATGCACTATAGGACATGTTGCATCCATGAATATAACCATTTTACGTAAGTCGGTCTTTCACGAGTTGTTCGTAATTACAGTAAGGTCATAAGTTTATTTTACCCCTATAAGTTGTTGGGGTTGATGCTCTAAATCTTGTAGGGTCCTATAGTTTGTAAATGTTTTAGACAAACTCATTATTTATTTAATCAAATATATGATATATTTTTTTCATTTTTTTGTTGCATTAATCACAAATTAATAAACTAAGTTCCTAGGTTATCTCGTAGCTTAAACATGCATGTAGAGATATACGGATGGACCATATTTTAAGTGATAACCTAAATGGTATGTAGTAGATGGATAAGGCTAGATACCATATCCTAGTTACACTACGAGTATGACTCGCTTTGTAGATGTTATAATTATTGTAAAGTGCTACAAATGAGACTGGTCCTAATCATTCATATGGAGACATGTGAGCGGGGATATTCTATACAAAGGAGTTTGTATAAGATCGGACCACGAAATGTATGGGTGAGAGCGGTCAGATCACCGACTCAACATGCCTACCATTTGGGGATTCATCTTATTGAGGAGTTGGGAACATAACTACATAATATGGAATTCACTCCTTTCCCAATGTTGGATAAAGTAGATAAATTGCTCCCTTAAGGGTTGATTTCGAGCCTTGAACAAAGTGGTGTCACACCCTCTCCTAGCCCAAGAGGGATTAGTCATAGTGGGACTATGGTTTGTTGTTCATTAGAGGAATCAGTGGTACTTAAAGAGTTAGATGTAATAATAAGGGCAAAGCGGTAATTTAGCCCAACTATACTTACAAGCAATTTGTGAAGGGTCGTTATACTGTGGGTTGGTTATATCCAATGGACACAGAAATATATCTGTGGTGCGAAGAGTGCAGCTGTCGGTCTTTATCGGAATGTCAGATAGTTAACAAATGGTAAATAATTTAATTAAAGAGATTAATTAATTATTCACGAACCGTTGGAGCTTCAAGCTATACGTCCATGAGCTCCCCTCAGTAGCTCAACGATTTAATAAGGATCAAGTTTTAGATTAATTTGAATTGTTCAAATTAATTGAGGAAATTAATTATATGTGATATAATTAAGTTTATTTAATTATATATGATATAATTACTATAATGTATTTGATACATTGAAATATATTTATAAGAGGAATTAAATGTTCAAATGTCAATTATATGAATTAATTAAAATTTAATGTACATGTGATTTATATTAAATGTCATTAGTGAGAGAAAAGAAACTACAGGTTATATGTTGTATATGATACAATATTAAACTAGATGTTATGTGTTGTATATGATATAACATATGATTATATGTTTGTTATAATTGTATCGAGTCGTTCGTGTTGTTTTAAAAGGTTTTTCTGGTGAAATAAAGCTTATTTTGGACGTCGATTCGAGGAAGATCGATTCTGTGCAGTAGCAGACTATATTGTAGCATCACGACGTTGTGCCCTAGTGTTGCCAACTCTCTAAGCAGCAAACGGAGAAATTTCTCCCATTCACTCGTGGTTCGCCTGGTTCGAGTGATTCGAGGGCAGTTTGGTTGATAATTTGACCTGTTCATGGCTTTGTTCGAGCGGTTCAATGCCCATTTCACTTGTTTCGAACCAGATGGCTTTTATTAATGTAATAATTAGCAATTTTATTATCTTACTAGTATCCTATCCCAGTCCATTAACTTTTAGTTTTTAAATATACATGTGATGTATGTTTTATTAATTTATATGTC
Organism: Benincasa hispida; assembly: GCF_027475165.1. Classification (NCBI taxonomy): domain Eukaryota; kingdom Viridiplantae; phylum Streptophyta; class Magnoliopsida; order Cucurbitales; family Cucurbitaceae; genus Benincasa; species Benincasa hispida. Next base: position 26,304,993 of record NC_143483.1, read on the forward strand.
ATATAGATTTTAAAATTCCACCATAAGTTATGCATTTATTTTCATGCATCATTTTATATTATAAAGGTTATAATATTAGAATATGCATGATTTAATTATATAGCATGCTCATGCATCATATAATATAATTGTTATATTATATACATGTATGTATTAATAACACATACATGCATCATGTATGTTATAAGAGTTATAATATAAAGTATGAATGTATATTTTTTATAGTATGTTATTAACGTCTTTCATTACTTTATCTAAAGAAACTCTTATACAAGAGTACCTATGAGCGGAAGCGAATCTTTCCAATTCATTGTGATAGAATTTTCACATATATATTCAGATAAACAAATATGCATTCAAACTACTAAATTATCGACATGCTTAAAAGGAAAAAGAATAAGAGACCGAGAGAACATACCAGGTGAAGACTTTCTTTACTTGTAAACTCATTCTCTCCGCAAACGAACTCCTCTCATTAGAAAGTCAGGTAATCGTTCAGCAACTCTCCCATCGTCTACCTCGAATGACTTCGCACGAACACCAGAAAGCAGGGATGACATCACCACTCGGAGCCCTCAATATTCTTGGAGTGAGAATCCAAAGGGTGGGCTTTGATGAAATTGGTAGAGGTGAGAAGGAAAGGCTATCGTGTACTATGATCAAGCAAGTGAGAGAATGGAAAGAATATCGTATAGTCGGGTGCTTGATCGTTTAGTGTGCGGTACACGATCATGTAGTAACAGCTAAGCGATCGTCTAGCAAAAGGTAAACGATCGTTTAGAGAATGCGCGCGTGTGTGAGCGATCGTTTTGTAAACACGATGCGCTATCGTGTAGGCTCTCAAATACTAGGTGATCGTTTGCTAGTCACACCGTGAGCGATTATTCGTGTCTCCTGCAAAATTTAAATAATTTTCATTTTATCATTCAGTTACAAAACCAAATTGAGCATCCCACTAACATATGATTTCGGAGAACATGGTAGGCAATTATCTCATAACCATCCAATTAATAAATTAATAAATATTATCATATTATATTCATAATATATAGTTTGATATCATATATCAACCATAGTGTTACTTAATATAAATCATATTTATACCCAATTTCCTCCAAATTAATGTATCTCATACATTTAGTCAATCATATCATATATAATTAACCAGTTCAATTATATCTCTCTTGTCAATTTGAACATTTCAAACTGACCCAAAAACTTATTCTCAACTTGTATCCAAGCTACTAAGGTGACCTTATGGACCTATGGCTCGAAGCTCTAACGGTACGTGAATAGCTGACTAAACTCTTTAGCCACGAGATTCACCATTCGTTAACTGCCAGGAATTCTACTAAAGATTGACCGCTGAACTCTTCTTACCACAGATATATTTCTATGTCCATCGGATATAACTAATCATGAGTACGATAACCTTTCACAGATGCTCATAAGTACAACTGGGCCAATTTATGGTTTTGCCCCTGTAGTTACATCTCACTCCTTAAATACCACTAATCCCTCTAACGAATAATACAACATAGTCCAACTATGTGTTAACACCTCTCAGGCTATGAGAAGGTGGCGTCATATCGTTCAAGCCTTGGGATCAGCCCTTAAGGGAGAAATCTATCTACTTACCCCTACTTTGGGGAAGGAGTGAATTCCATCTTGTGTAGCTGAGTTCCTAGCTCCCAAATCAAACTAATCCCCAAAGTGGTAGGTTTGAGTTGGCGAAATGGCCACTCGCACCCATGCAAATCAAAGGACCGCCCTCAATGGCAGGAGTTCCCAACTCGCTTAGGATTGAGGTCATGTTACCTATGATTATCCTAGTGAAGTGAAGTCTCTATCATGAATGCTGTTATATAACGAGACGTTAACACTTCATGGTTAGGTCTTATACAAACTCATGGTTAGGTCTTATACAAACTCTTTTGCATAGGACGTCCCCGCTCGCACGTCCCCACATGAATTGTGACATCTCGAAATTTTGTTTGTAATGTAATTTCAATATTTTGTAATATTCAAGATTATTTTTTAATTTTGAAAATTTAATTGGATTACTGAGATTCAATTATTGAGAAAGGGATGTTTCAATTTAATTTTTTAGTTAGAGGAAAATTGTGGGAATTGGACTTTATGTCACACAAATTTAATTTGAAATTAATGTCAAGAATTAAGTTCACTTTGGAAGGGGTTATGTCACACAAATTTAATTTGAAATTAATGTCAAGAATTAATTTCATTTTGGAATGAAGGGGTGTTTCAATTTAATGGTTTAATCGAAGGGAGGTTATGGAAATTGGACTTTTAATGTCACACAAATTAAATTTGAAATTAATGTCAAGAATTAATTTTATTTTGGAAGGAATTGGTGTTTCAATTTAATGGTTTAATCAGAGGGAAGTTATGGAAATTGGACTTTTAATGTCACACAAATTAAATTTGAAATTAATGTCAAGAATTAGTTTCATTTTGGAAGGGGGTTAGTTAAATTCTTTGTGAATTGAAAATTTTAAGGGCGAAAGGGATTAAAAGTTAGAAACAGGGTCTAAATAAAGGAAGATTTTGGAGATTGGAATATTAAAGGTGGTTGTTGCTAAGGTTTCGTTGGGGTATTGAATTCAAAGATTGATTATTGAAGACTGCCGCTTGGGTCGATATCTGAATCTAGTATCGAGGTAAGTAATCTTACTACTGGAACTGCCCATGGGCCAGACAATAGATATATGCTAGCATAATAGACGAATATCAAAACAAGACGATAGCATGATAAACAGATAGTATAGTATGATCGATATATGTTTTTATATGAGAATCTAAAAGATTTATTTGTGCACGTAGATACTTGCATGCTAGTAAGAGATGATACTTGATTCATTGAAATTGTATTTGATATGAGGATATTGAGGCGTATATGCATGTTGTATAGCCATGATGTTGTGGTGTAGATGTATGTTATGAAACCAGATTGTGATAATTTTGATATTGAGGTTGTGATAGTGTCTTTACTGATTAGTTAGATGCCCACTAGGTATTGTGTTTCCTTCGGGATTTACTAGATTGTGTTTCCTTCAGTCACCAGATTGTGTTCCTTCGGGATTCACTAGATATTGTGTTCCTTCGGGATTCACTAGATATTGTGTTTCCATCGGGATTCACTAGATTGTGTTTCCTTCGGGATTACCAGATATTGTGTTTTCTTCGGGATTCACTAGGGGTTGTGTTTTTTTCGGGATTCACCAAAGGTTGTGTTTCCTTTGGGATTCACCAGAGGTTGTGGGTTCTACGAGTCTTACTAGAGATAGTGGGCATACTTAACTACAGTAGGAAAGAAATCATTTTTTCATGTATGTATGTGTCCCATGAGGACTAGAGCAGTTTATATGTTCCACCAGAGGTAGGCATCTAGAGGACATAGATGCCTAGCCTGACCCCAGTAGTGGGGTTACTTACTGAGTATTTTATCTCACCCTTTCTCATGTTTATGTTTCAGGTAAGGGTAGAGATGCATCGACGATTGACAAGCGGAATTCGTGATCGAGCCACTGGGACCAGTTTTATGCTTTCACTCATGAGATTTAGATTTTTTTTCATGTTTTGCTTAACTTTCAGATTTGATGTTTGAAACTTACTATTAAGAATTGTTTTCAGACTTATTTATTAACATTTATGAATTATGAGTACCCTATTGTTCTTTTTAATATTTGAATTTAATGAAGGACTTTTGAACTTACCTTATTTATTTAACATTTATTTTACCATAAAAAGGTGTCGTTTTAAGTTCTATGCATGCATGTATTTAGTAACGGCCTAACTAAAGTCCTAGGGGGTCGGGTCATTACATGAATGATCAGAATTAGACCATCTGTAGCAAGTCACAACACTTGTAACTTGTTCCACAAAGCGGGCCGCATCCATAGCGTTACAAGGATAATGTTTCCCTCTTATATCCATATACTATTGACCATTTTGGTTATCTCTTAAGACATGATTCACTTGTATGTCATCACATACATGCTTAAGTTACATAAAGACAACAAAGGATTTTAGTTTATTGGTTTGGGGTAAAGCAAATAAAACAACTAAATGTGCAAAGTCAAGAAGTTTAGTAAATATCATATATTATACATCACAAGCAGCGTACAAACTGTTTACAAACTAGAGGACATGAGACTTTAGTGCATCATCCCCAACATTATCATATGTAATTGTTATATATATTAGTAATGAAATTGAGATTGCATGAAGCATGACACTACCTTAGGTTAATCTATAAATGTTATGATTAACTAAAGTATGCCAAGCATGCAATGAATGGTTTTTAATTGTTTCATTTATTTATAATCGTTATAACTAAATGAAATTAAAAAAAAATTAATAATAAAGAGTTGCACGCAAATCTTAGGTTATAATCATTTTTAAAAATGTTTTAAAATATGATTGAGATAGACCTAAGATCATATTTCTAATATGATTATAAATCTTAGTTTAATCTTTTAATCAGTTTAATAGGATTAAATTGATTCTTATAAATGATTAAATATGTAACAAATGTATCTATAATGGACCTTTTGTCTAAGGTGGGTTCTATCTAGGCTGGGGTACTTAAGATGATGGAAACGTTCCACCCCTACCTAGGAACCTACCTGAAAAGGTGAATTAGATAGATTTGTTATATACATGCAACTTTGACTAAAGTTTATTAAATAGTTTAATAAGACTTTAATCAAAATTGTTTAATCATAAAAAACAAGTGTTGTCTTTTGAGAAGATTAAACGTTCACTTAGTTAAAAGCAATAGTCGGGATTTTTCTAAGTTAATTAACCCTATGTAAAACACTCGGTGAGAGAAAAATGGGGTATATAATACTTCATTTCATCCTCTTCATGTTTCTCCCTTAAAGTTCACACCGTGAGATCTACACTCGGCCTCGAGGCACCATGGTTGTTCCACTAAGGCCCAGTACAATAAAATCACCCACTTGCCCTAGTCCAGCCACGGGTAGTCCCGAAGATGCATGCTCTGAAGGTGAACCTTAAACACTGTAGCCATGAGAGCCTTCGTAAACGGGTCAGCAACATTGTGCTCCGAAGCGATCTTCATTACAATCACGTCCCCTTAATGCACTATCTCGCGGATCAGGTGATACTTCCTTTCTATGTGTTTTTCGTGCCTGTGGCTTCTAGGCTCCTTAGAGTTCGCCACAACACCTGTCATAATAGAGGGTGATGGGCCTAAATATATCTGGAACATCTTCCAGCTCTATCAGGAACTTTCTGAGCCAAACAACCTCCTTAGAAACTTCACAAGTCGCTACGTACTTCGCCTCCATTGAGGAGTCGGCGATGCACCCCTGCTTAGTGCTTTGTCACACTACAGCTTCTCCATTAAGAGTAAAAATTGACCCTGAAGTGGACTTGTGAGAGTCCCTATCAGTCTGAAAGTCAGAATTTGTGTATCCTGTAAGGATCAAATCTTTAGACCCATACACGAGCATGTAGTCTCTCGTTCTCCAAAGATACTTGAGGATGTTCTTCACTAAAGTTCAATGACCCTGGCCTGGGTTAGACTGATACCTACTGACTATTCCCACAGCATAGCAGATGTCTGGCCTAGTGTAGAGCATCGCGTACATCAAACTGCCAACGACAGATGAATATGAGGCCCGTCTCATTTCCTCAACCCCTCGAGGCATCTTAGGACACATGTCTTTAGACAAAGTGATTCCATGCCTGAATGGCAATAGGCCCCTTTTGGAAACCTGCATCGAGTACTTGAGTAATATCTTGTCAATGTATGATGTCTCAGACAGTGCTAGCACTTTGTTTTTACAATCTTGAAAGATTTGTATTCCCAGAAAAAACTGAGCCTCTCCCAAATATTTCATTTTGAATTGGGTCGCTAGCCAGTTCTTAACTGCAATCAGTAGACCTACGCCATTCCCAATGAGTAGGATATCATCTACATACAACACTAAGAAAACTACTGAAGTGTTGATGATCTTCTTTTAGACACAAGATTCAGCAACGTTCTGGTCAAAGCCATACGATTTGATCGAAGTATCAAACCGAATATTCCAAGATCGAGACACCTGTTTCAACCCATAAATTGACCGATTCAGTTTGCAAACTTTTTGCTCTTGACCTTGGGCAATGAATCCCTCGGGTTGCACCATATAAATGGTCTCCTCAAGATTGCCATTCAGAAAGACCGTCTTGATGTCCATTTGGAATATCTCATAATTATAATAAGATGCAATGGACAGGAGGATGTGGATTGACTTTAACATGGAAACAGGTGAGATAGTCTCCTCATAGTCGACTCCCTCCACCTGGGTATAACTCTTTGCCAAGTGTCAGCCTTAAAGGTTTTCACCTTCCCATCAGCACCGGTTTTCGCTTGTAGATCCATTTACAACCTATAGGTCTTACCCCATCAGGATGATCTACAAGATCCCATACTGAGTTGAAGTACATCGACTCCATCTCGAGATCCACGGTGTTGACCCATTCATCCCGGTCTACATCCTCCATTTCCTTCTGATAAAATAATGATCTGCTACCATAGCAAGGATTTCTGTGAAACCCAGATAGCGAATGGGTAGGTTCGCAACCCTCCACTGCGTCGAGGTTCCCTCAACTCTTGAGGTGAAACCGACCTACCAGATGAACTATCATAAAAAACTCTTGCTGATGAAGCAGGCCCTTCAACAACTCTTGTTGAAGTTTCAGTAGTTTCATTGGAAAGCTCACGTATCACGACTTTACTACGTGGGCTGTGCTCCCTAATACGATACTCATCAAGGAAAGTAGTATTCGTGGAAACAAACACCCTATTTTCTGATGGATCATAAAAATAACCCCCTCGTGTACCTCTAGGGTAGCCTATAAAGAGACATAACCTCGACCTTGGTTCCAATGTAACACCCCGCAAATTTTTTTAGTAATAATGTAATTTCAGTAACTTTATTATTTGGAATTTCAGTAATTGTTATTAGTTGGAGGGCATTTTTGGAATTTTAGACTTCAAGTATAAGTGCGGGAATTTAATTGTTGGCGTGAAATTATTCAATTTGAAATTATAATTGAATAATTAATGGCAGGAATTAATTTTCTTTTGAAACGGAAAGGAATTTAATAGTATAAAACGGAAAGGAACTAAATGTAATTATATTTATTTCCTTTTTTGTTTAATTATTATTATTATTATTATTTTTTATAAAAAGCCAAACCCCATCCCCCTTTTCTCCCTCACGTTCGTGAGCCCATCCGACGCCGCCTAAAACCGCCGCATTAGTTTCTCTTCATGACCTTCATCCACCACTACTCAAGCGCCGTTCGCTTTTACCGTCACTAGATCTATCGATTTGAGTAAGATTCCTGCCGTTTGAATTTGTTTTCGGTTGATTCTTGAATACTCATTTACTTTTGGCACCAATTTGTTGATACCATTTGTGTTTCAACTTTGGATTCAAGTTTGTGAAGGTATTGAGGTGTTGTTCAGTGAAGTTGGAGTTTGTTTTAGCAAGTTTTGGTAAGTTTTATGCTTTGATTACCCTCTTGTGGATTAATTTTGGTTGTTGAGTAATTTTGGTAAAGTCATTTGGAAATGATTTTTTTGACGAAGCTACATATGGGTAATTTATTTGAGACATTGATAGTGAAGTATGTATTTGATTCAAGCTTTAATCATGTAAGCCTAATTTCAAATTATGATTAGGGGGTTGATACAAGAATTTCATTCAAGATGAAGAAGAGTTTGGTTTGCTAATTATTTGGGCTTAAGATTGGAGGTTTGGAAGGTGAATTCGAATTGGACCATACCTTAGGTAAGGTTATCAGGAAATATTTTGAAAAATTTGGGTGTTTTGAATTTGGCATTAAATATTAATTTTAAAGCTTGGTTTATGTTTAGGCTTGATTAAGGATTCAAGAATTTCACAAAGATTCAATTGCTTTTTTATTCGACCTAATATCAAGGTAAGTAATCTTACTATTGAACTGCCCACGAGCCAGGCATTAGATGTATGCTAGCATTTTAAATGAAGGTTATGGCATAATGACAACATGAAAGATTGATAGTATAAGATGATTAAAGTATGTTCTGTTACGAGATCCGAATTATTTATTTATGCATATAGACACTTGAATGCTAGTATGAAATGGTATGTGCTTCCATGGTTGTATTTGATCTGATGATGTTGAGGTATACATGTATGTTGTAGAACCATGATGTTGAGGTATATGTGTATGTTGTAGAGCCATGATATTGAGGTTTATATGTATGTCATAGATTCGTATCGTGATGATTATGATATTGAGACTGTGCAAATGTCCTTACTAATTAGTTAGATGTCAATTAGATTTTGTGTTTCCTTCAGGATTCACCAGTTTGTGTTTCCTTCGGGATTCACCAGTTTGTGTCTCCTTCAGGATTCACCAGTTTGTGTCTCCTTCGGAATTCACTAGAAGTAGTGGGCATCCTTAATTACAGTAGGATAAGACTCAGTCTCCTTCTTGTTTCATGTGCATATGTGTCCCATGTAAACTAGAGTAGTTTATATGTTTCACTAGAGGTGGGTATCTAGAGGACATAGATGCCCAGCCTGACCCTAGTAGTGGGGTTACTTACTGAGTATTTTATACTCATTCTTTCTCATGTTGTTGTTTCAGATAAGGGTAGCGATGCACCGGCGATAGACAAGCGAAATTCGTGATCGAGCCACTGCGACTATTTTTTACGCTTCCACTCATGAAATTTAAAGTTCTTTTCACGTTTCTCTTAACTTTTAGTTTTGATGTTTAAAACTTACTTTTAAGAATCGTTTTTCAGATTTATTTATTATCCTTTATGATTTATGGGTACCCTACTATTGATTTAGTATTTGAATTTAATGAAAGTCTTTTGAACTTACCTTTTTTAATTAGCATTTATTTCGCCAAAATCGAGTGTCGTTTTGAGTTCCATGCGTGCATATATTTAGTAATGGCCTAACTTAAGTCCTAGGGGGTCGGGTCGTTACAGTTGATATCAAAGCCCATGTTTTGGGTTTTGTAGACTGACTTACTATATAAGTCTAGATTGTCCCTATGGCCCATGAACGGATTCCTTATTATCGCCAGGTATGTCTTATCAATTACAAGTTTTATGATAGTTGTGCATTAAAATATTTGTTTAGCTTAAATGTACCAGTTATGTTCTAATGCTAGGTCAGTAACTCGTTAGAAGTTATTATAAGAGGATTATCAGGTACGACACTACAAAAGGAGAAAAATAAAATAGAGTAAATTATGAGGTCATTTGGCACTAGTTAATCTCATGGAAATTATGTTAGAAACAAACAAATATATACCTCAGTTCGGCAATGTTAAAGGTTGATGAAACTATGTAGAGTTATGACAATTTAGGAGTGAAGGTATTTAAATGTTTAAGTCAAAGAATAAAATTGTCGAGACAAGAATTAATCAAGGACTAGTGTTATGTTTTTTGTTGGATAGTGCAATCGGTGGTAGTATAAATACACAGGTCAATACTCAAGTATAAAGTTAAAATTTTTTTATGAATAAGGAGGAAAAGAAAAAGAGTCTATAAATTTATTGAACGTTTTGAGGTATTAAGAACCCAACATTTCGAGAAGAATTTTAGAAAGGATTCATAAGTCATAATCATTTGGGTAATACTACAACTTGATGAACTAGGTAAAGTATGTGTAATGATATAAAGAATTCTTTTGGAATATCTAGCTAGGTAGATGTCATTAAAGGAAGCTAAAATAGTTGGACATGACCTTGGACTTAAAGGGGTTAAAGCAAGGTGTTATTTGTTTAGGTTGAAGGATTATTTTAGTATACCTGGACTAAACCCAGAGCCTTATTGTGTTAAGGAGATCCAAGTTAGACAGATTTGAAGAAACAAAAGTCTTTTGGAGTTTAAATGTATGAAAATTGGCAAAGAGGAATTCTACAAGATGGAAATTCTTAGTGAGAGAGATAATATTTATGGAGGAGTTAAATAAAATATAATTTAGTAAATAGATTATGTTCCACATGGAAAGTGAAAAAAAAAAAGGAGGTGTCTTGAATTTAGTGGTTTTATCAGAGATAAGTGTGAATGAGAGAAAAGTATCCAAGAAAGTTTACTCTTTTGGAAAGAGAAAGAAATTTAATGTGTTCGAAACTCCTAGTTAAATATGGTTTGAAGGTTTGATAAGAGGGGTTACAAGGTATTTGTTTTGGTGTAAAAGAAGAATACCTCATTATCATGTGGAACTTTAGGACAATATGTGTTAGATGAAAAGATAGCTTACATAGATGATTTGGTATGGAACTTTATTTTAACACAAGATTCTGTTGCCGAAATAGAAGGTCGAGAAGGGATAAGCTAAAATGGAGTTACTAGTAGTAGTAGATGATCGAGAACTATTGACATGGTATGTTGAGGCTTCATTAGTTAGGAGGTAAATCATTGAGGGCATTAGTAAGATTTAAGGGTTTTTGTGTTTGTGTGCTAGTTGGAAACATGAACTAGAAAGACCATCAAGTTGATTGAGAAAAGAAAATAATCCAACTCGAGGTAGATAATAATAGTATATGTACAAAAGTAAGTAAGTTGGATCTTCCAATATAACCATTGGTATAAGGGATAGACTTGGCAATAAAGTTAAGTTGATAGTAAGAAGTTACTAAAAGTGGGTTTGAAGCATTACAAGATAGTATGTATTCTCTTGCATCGCCAATGAGTTAACTAGCTTTATGGAGTCGAGTAATCCAAGCTAGGACTTATGAATCAAAAATGTTTTATCTTTAAAAAAAAATGATTTCAAGGATCAATTACGGTTATTACGAGGTTATGAAAATGTGTTATCAATTGATTGATGCTTTAGCATCTAGGGACTTCAAAACCTCATTTTCAGAGGGAATTTTAGACTCATCCGTAGTAGGGTCTAAGTTTATATGTGATTGTTTTAAGGCTAAATGATAATATGAGGATTGGCTCAAGCAAGTTTTATAGCCCATGATAGTATAAAGCGTCATGATGAGTTTCTCATGAATGTGAGATCTAATTAGACAAAGTTATTCTTAGACATGTAGACCCTAACAGAGACATCACAGTCGGCGCTTATAGAGCAGAAGTAGTATTCAGTTGGGTAAATTTTTTCTAGTACGTATCTTTAGATGACGCATTATATAGCATGACTAGTTTCTCCACTACACATATGAAGTTTTCCCTGTGATAGAATGGTAAGTTCAAATATATGTTTTTATTGGATAAGTCTTTCTTAATCTCACGACAGTTTTCATAGTTCTTAGCTTGAGCATGTTAAAGTATTGTTGGTTTTCAACAGCTTAAGTTTCACAGTTATATATGGAAGGGGTTATCACACCTTTTTTTTTATACTAATTTCAACTATGTCAAACAGTGACTCTCGTTTTATATCTAGTTTTTGGAAGAGTCTCCAGTTAGCACTAGGTACTCGATTGAATTTTAATACAACTTTTCACCCATAGACTGATGGTCAGAAAGAACGTTTGACCCAGACATTTGAGAATATGTTGTGCACTTGTGCGTTAGAGTTTTCAGGGAGTCGAGTATCTCACTTGCATTTGATGGAATTAGCATAATAACAGTTATCCGGCTACCATTGACATGTTGCCGTTTGAAGCTCTCTATGGGAAGAGCTGTAGGTCTCCTGTGTGTTGGGATGAGGTAGGAGAGAGGAAATTGCTAGGACTTGAGCTAGTGCAAACCATGAATGGGGCAATATAGAAGATCAAGGCTCGTATGCAAACAGCTCAGAGCAAACAGAAAAGCTACGTCGATGTGAGACGTAAGGAACTAAAATTTAAGACTAGGTGATAAAGTATTCTTAAAGGTGGCACCTATAAACGGTGTTTTGAGGTTTGGAAGGAAAGGGAATATGAGTTCGAGATTAATTGGACCTTTCGAGGTCTTGGAGCGAGTTGGCCCCGTAGCTTACTGATTGGCATTGCCCTTAGCACTGTCTTCAGTTCATAATGTCTTCCATGTTTCGATGCTGAGGAAGCATGTAACAGACTCGTCCCATGTAGTTGACTACGAGCCCTTACAGTTGAATAACAACTTGAGCTATGAGGAGAAGCCTATAGAGATTCTCGCCAGAGAGGGAAAAACATTGCGCCACTAGGAAATTGCTTTTGTGAAAGTCCTGTGGCAGAATCACCATTTCAAGGAGGCTACCTGGGAGCGAGAGGATGAGATAAAGGCTCAGTACCCAGAGCTTTTTCAAGAATGAACTTTCGAGGACGAAAGTTCTTTGAGGAGGGAAGAATATAACACCCTGCAAATTTTTTTAGTAATAATGTAATTTCAGTAACTTTATTATTTGGAATTTCAGTAATTGTTATTAGTTGGAGGGCATTTTTTGAATTTTACACTTCAAGTATAAGTGTGGAAATTTAATTGTTGGCATGAAATTATTCAATTTGAAATTCAAATTGAATAATTAATGGCAGGAATTAATTTTCTTTTGAAACGGAAAGGAATTTAATAGTATAAAATGGAAAGGAACTAAATGTAAATATATTATTTCCTTTTTTGTTTTATTATTATTATTGTTGTTGTTGTTGTTGTTGTTGTTGTTTTTATAAAAGTCAAACCCCATCCCCTTTTTCTTCCTCACGTTTGTGAGCCCGTCTGACGTCGCCCAAAGCCACCGCATCAGTTTCTCTTCATGAACTCCATCCACAACTACTCAAGCACCGTTCGCTTTTACCGTCACTAGATCTATCGATTTGAGTAAGATTTCTGCCGTTTGGATTTGTTTTCGGTTGATTCTTGAATACTCATTTACTTTTGGCATCAATTGGTTGATACCTATGTTTCAACTTTGGATTCAAGTTTGTGAAGGTATTAAGGTGTTGTTCAGTGAAGTTGGAGTTTGTTTTAGCAAGTTTTGGTAAGTTTTATGCTTTGATTACCCTCTTGTGGATTAATTTTGGTTGTTGAGAAATTTTGGTAAAGTCATTTGGAAGTGATTTTTTTGACGAAGCTACATATGGATAATTTATTTGAGACATTGGTAGTGAAGTATGTATTTGATTCAAGCTTTAATCATGTAAGCCTAATTTCAAATTATGATTAGGGGGTTGATTCAAGAATTTCATTCAAGATGAAGAAGAGTTTGGTTTGCTAATTATTTGGGCTTAAGATTGGAGGTTTGGAAGGTGAATTTGAATTACACCACACCTTAGGTAAGGTTATCTGGAAATATTTTGTAATATTTGGGTGTTTGGAATTTAGCATTAAATATTAATTTTAAAGCTTGGTTTATGTTTAGGCTTGATTAAGGATTCAAGAATTTCACAAAGATTCAATTGCTTTTTGGTTCGACCTAATATCAAGGTAAGTAATCTTACTATTGGGACTACCCACGAGCCATGCATTAGATGTATGCTAGCATGTTAAATGAAGGTTATGGCAGAATGACAACGTGAAAGATTGATAGTATAAGATGATTAAAGTATGTTCTATTACGAGATCCAAATTATTTATTTATGAACATAGACACTTGAATGCTAGTATGAGATGGTATGTGCTTCCATGGTTGTATTTGATCTGATGATGTTGAGGTATACATGTATGTTGTAGAACCATGATGTTGAGGTATATGTGTATGAGAGCCATGATGTTGAGGTTTATATGTATGTCATAGATTCGTATAGTGATGATTATGATGTTGAGACTATGCAAATGTCCTTATTGATTGGTTAGATGCCCATTAGATTTTGTGTTTTCTGTTTCCTTCGGGATTCACCAGTTTGTGTCTCCTTCAGGATTCACCAGAGGTAGTGGGCATACTTAATTACAGTAGGATAAGACTCAATCTCCTTCTTGTTTCATGTGCATATGTGTCCCATGAGAACAAGAGTAGTTTATATGTTTCACCAGAGGTGGGTATCTAGAGGACATATATGCCCAGCCTGACCCCAGTAATAGGGTTACTTATGGAGTATTTTATACTCATTCTTTCTCATATTGTTGTTTCAGATAAGGGTAGAGATGCACCGATGATAGACAAGCGAAATTCGTGATCGAGCCACTGGGACTAGTTTTTACGCTTCCGCTCATGAGATTTAAAGTTCTTTTCACGTTTCTCTTAACTTTTAGTTTTGATGTTTAAAACTTACTTTTAAGAATTGTTTTTCAGATTTATTTATTATCCTTTATGATTTATGGGTACCCTACTATTGATTTAGTATTTAAATTTAATGAAAGTCTTTTGAACTTATCTTTTTTAATTAGCATTTATTTCACCATAACCTAGTGCCGTTTTGAGTTCCATGCATGCATATATTTAGTAATGGCCTAACTTAAGTCCTAGGGGGTCGGGTCGTTACATCCAACTTCTTGGGATTTTCCTCAAGCACATGTGTTGGGCAACCCCAAATGTAGAAGTGACATAAACTATCTTTACACCTATTCCACAACTTCAGAGATGTTCTCATAACAATCCTGGAAGGAACAAGGTTGAGTATGTATGTCGCAGTCTCCACTGGGAAACCCCAAAACGAGTCCGGTAAGGAAGCGTAACTTATCGTCGAACAAACCATGTTCAACAAGGTTCTAGTTCTCCTCTCTACTACATCGTTCTGCTGAGGTGTACAGGGCGCTGAGAGTTGGGAAATGATTCCATGTTCTAAAGTCCTGGAATCCCGGGTCCAAAAACTCTCGACCTCGATCTGATCGAAGTGTTTTAATCCGTCTATCCAATGCATTTTCAACTTTGTTTGGATGATAAATTTTGTGTAATTAATCTTTTTTTGTTTATTTTGTGTAGTGAAAACTAGCTAAAAGAAAATAGTACATAAATTTTGTTTGGATGATATATTATGGTTAAGGAATTAAGTTTGAATATATTTCCTTTTTTGAATTTGTTGTTACAATTTTGGATATACTGATACAGGAAATTCCAATAGATTTTTCAAAAGTATCTATATTCGAAGCATATATATGTGGACAAAAAGAATTTAATCACTTTCTGTCAACAATTTTTGTGGTTCTAGAAATTTATGTTGCCAGTTATAAAACTCTGGCCATGCTTCATGTTTGGGCAGAAATGACACTTTTCCCACATTCAACTTCACGTTGGTAGAAAGGACTATCTGTCAACATTTGGCGTATGGGTAGAAATGAGATTTATGCCCACAAAGGTTGTTGCTTATGTAGATTATCCTTTCTGCCAACGTATCATGCATGGGCAGAAATCTCATCTCTACGCATGAAGGTTGTTGCGTCGCCGAGAGACTTTTTTGCCAACGGACGGTGTAGGGGCAAAAAGAGTTTTCTTTCCACATTGTATATGTTTCACCAACAGAGACTCTGCTAATGGACTTTTGCCTATGCTTTTTGGCCACGCACGAAAATGTCGCTAGAGCCTCTGTTGATGCTTTTCTTACAATTTTTTAGGTCGGCAGAGATGAAAAAAATTTTAGTGAGTTTTTGTTGCAATTTTTTATCTCCATCTGACCAATCAAGTTTAAATAGCAGCACATGTATCTTTGGACAAAGTATGTGGGTTTACTTAAGTTATTTGAGAGTGAATGCAAATCACTATAGCTTATATTAGGACTAATATGATCAATAAAAAACACTTGGAGAGAACAAGAGTGAATGTATTATCTAAACATAGATGACCTCCAACTAATTTGATATCTTGTACTATACCGAAAGAGTAGTGCAATAGGTTTTCTCGCTTAGAGAGCATAATACAATTCAAGAGCATTCTGATTAATGTTATAGATTGTGAAAGCAAAGGGAGTAAAATAGTTGAGTCAGTGCGCCTGTTTCATTGAAGTTATAACATCTTTCAATCATCATCTAAACACACATCACACATCCATTTGATCTTTATCATTGTAATCTTTACTTTTAACATTATTTTTACTACCGAATCATACACAAACACCTCAATAATTTTATTGATCACGTCTCTACACAACATTGAATCGGCCTTAGAATAGTCCAAGTACTACTCGCTATTGCACTGATCTGCACGCAATAGGTTATTCGTCTTATATTTCAAAGAGCATTTCATAACATACTTCCATATAATTTTATAAAAAAACACAAGTTGTTTTCCCATCATTATAGAAATTGGTGATTGTATAAAAGACAATTTTGTTTCTCCTCCAAGTAGCCTAGGTACGCTTAGGCATATATATGAACATATTCTAGTCCTTTTGGGATTTTTTCACCATGTGCATTTAATATTTCCAAATCCTAAAATGTTGTAAACTAGCTTTGCTATACGTCTATGATCCAAAATTTGTCTCATATACAATATTGATGAGAATAATGTTAATGATTCAATCTTTATTGCATGTCTTAACTAGAATTTGACAATGATATGACTGTATCTAACAAAGTACTCATCATTTATGTAACCATGTTTGACAAGACCATCTTTCTCGTTTGGTAGCAAAATTTCACTCAAATTGTACTTATGTTGGGATATAATCCCATTTTGTTTAAATTAGGTTTAGTACATAAGGTTTCTGCACTTTCCATTGTGATTGGATCATAAGGTCTTAATGAACTTACCTAGTTGGTTTTCAACTTTAGTTTTACTATTCTTGAACTTTTCAAAGAAAATTTAGACTTGAGTTGCATTAAGTAATGATACTTGTACACAAAATATTCTACCAATCCAATGTTGGGGTTGATGCCCTAAATTTTGTAGGGTCCTGTAGTTTCTAAACACAAGTATGAACAAACATTTTGTGATTTATAATATATGATATTTTATTTACTTCAGTCAATGAAATATGAGATATTTTAGTTGCATTAACAAAAAACCAATAAACTAAGATCCATGGTTATCGTTGTAACTTAAAAATGTATGTGGAGACATACTAGTGGATCGTGTTTTAAGTGATAAACTAAATGGTCTGTAATATATGGATAAGGATGGATATCTTATCCTGGTGACACTACGAGTATGGCCCACTTTGTAGATGTTACAAATGTTGTAAAGTGCTACAAATGATATGACTATGATCATTCGTATTAGACATGTGAGCGGGGATATTCTATATAAAGGAGTTTGTATAAGACCGGACCACGAAATGTTTAATCTCGTTATATAACGTCGTTGAGGGCGATCCTTTGATTTGCATGGGTGAGAGTGGCCAGATCGTCGACTCAACAAGTCTACCATTTTGGGGATTCGTCTGATTGTGGAGCTGGGAACACAGCTACACAAGATGGAATTCACTCCTTCTCTGAAGCAAAGGTAAGTAGATAAATTGCTCCCGGCTAATTCCGGGGCTTGAACAATATGGCACCTGTAAGAGTATATGAACATGCAGCGGAAGTAAAATCTTGTTCCTCTAAAGTATGTTCATCTAATATAAGAGGGTTTGTAGTCATACCTTTATAGAACTCTTCAAGATCTTGTTCCTCAGCATTCGTCTTCTCCAAAACTCACCGTGAACTACCTCAAGATCTTCCCTACTATCCTCTTGGAGCTTTAAAACAAGTTGTGGGACTCAATAACAGCTTGAAGCAACGGAAAACAAAGGAAAAGCTCACTGCACCGTCTGTTTTGAAGAACTCTTTCTTCAACCCAAAATTTTAAGTAAAATCTCTTTGAATGCATGCCTCAATTCCACTTCTTCCTTATTTATTGCAGGTGAACATGCAAAGAAGATCACTACATGAGATGCAACTCATGTTTGGAGTAATTGAAGCCAAGGTGCGTGATGTTTGTGGGAGCAAGTTGAAGATGGTAATGGAAAAAGTCATTTTTCTATTTTGTGCATTTTCCAAGTTTTCTATTTCTATCAAAAAATGATTTCAAAATCCAATTTGATTAAACTAAAAAATATTATAAATTTTATCAAATTAATTTCTAATAAAATTAATAAATATTTATCTAAATAATCATTTAAATAATTCTAATTAATTTAATATAAAATATTAAATTAATTTTTACACAAATCCATTTTCATATATTTAAATCATATTTAAATATAAATTCTCCTATTCCATTTTATTCTAATTTGAACGTTTCAAATTAACTTATAAAGCTACTCTAAAGCTTATCCATTTATGAGTTAGTAGGGAGACCTCACGGACCTACAGATCATGGGCTCCAACGATCCGAGATTGATCAGGTAAACTCATTAGAACGAATTAACCCCATTCGTTAACTAATGGGTCACTCCACTATAGCCCATAGTTGAAATCCCCTCACTGTAGCTATATTATGTCCATTTGATATAACCATAATTAGTAAGTCGGTCCTTCACAGGTTGTTCGTAATCACAGTTGGGTCAAGATAACTGTTTTACCCTTATGAATACATCTTGTTCCTTAAGTTCCCATTGACCCTCTAATGAACAATTTTGATTCATAATACCTATGAATCCAGTCCTTTCTCTATCTTCAGAAGGTGGGGCCCCGATTGTTCAAGACCTGGAATCAGTACTTAAGAGAACAACCTATCTGCTAACCCTAAATTGGGTAGGACTGAATTTCATCTTGCAGGGCTCTGTCCCCAACTATTCATCTAGTCTTATCCCCAAAATGGGAGGCTTATTCAGTAGTGTTGTTGGACTACTCTCACGTTTGTAGATCAAAGGATAATCCCAAACAAATAGGAGTTTATAGTTAGCCCAGGATTAAGATCAAGTTAACCTAGGTTACTTAATAAATGAAATAGTCAGTTTTAACAGTAAACGGTCGTTATAAAGAAAAGTGACTATTTTCTTGGTCCAGTCTATATGCAAACTCATTGCATAGGATGCCCCCACTCACATGTCTCAACATGAATTATATGTGGATCACATCGTTTGTAGTACTTTACAACTCTTTGTAACAACTACAAAGTGGGCCGCATCCAATAGTGTTACCAGGATGATATACCCAATTTCATCCATATACTTATTAGACTATTTAGGCTTTATACTATTAACTTTATCTTGTTTATGCCACCACATAAACTTAAAGTATATAGACTATAGCCATGGATATGTTTATTGGATTTTTATAATAGAATGCAAAATCAACAACTTATTATTATTGATAAATAGAATGTTTAACATGAACCGTAAGTTCTAGGACATTCCCAACAATCTCCCACTTGGATTAAAACTCCAGTTAGAACAAATATATACAATATAATGTTTAGAAACATAAAGGGAAAATACAATAAACTAGGGCATATATAATACCATAGATATTCTCCCACTTGCCCTAGATTACACTACTCGGAGTCTTAGTCCAACTAGGTGGCCCTCGAACACTTTAGCTGAGAGGGCCTTTGTAGATGGACCAGCAAGGTTGTCTTCAGAGGCAATCTTTGTGACTATCACATCTTCTCGATGTACTATCTCTCTGATGAGATGGTACTTTCTTTCAATATGTTTCCCACGTTTGTGACTCCTTGTTTCTTTCATGTTGGCAACAACATCACTATTGTCACAATACAGTGTGATAGGCAAGTGCATATCTGGAACTACTTCCAAATCAGTCAAGAATTTGCGTAGCCATACTGCTTCTTTAGTAACTTCACATGCAGCCACATATTCTGCTTCCATTATGGAGTCAGCGATACACCTTTGCTTAATGCTTCTCCAAACTATAGCTCCCCCGTTAAGGGTGAAAACTGATCCTGAAGTAGATTTCCTAGATTCTACGTCAGTATGGAAATCAGAATCAGTGTATTCTGTAAGGATCAAATCCTTAGGTCCATATACAAGAATATAGTCCCTCGTTCTCCTTAGATACTTGAGGATGTTTTGGACAGCAGTCCAATGACTGTATCCTAGATTGGATTGGAACCTGCTGACGATTCCAACTACAAAGCATATGTTAGGGCATGTATACAACATTGCATACATCAAACTCCCAACTACAGATGCATATAGAATTCTTGTAATTTCCTCAACATCTTGAGGTGTCTTAGGACACTATTCCTTTGACAAATGAATTTCATGTCTAAAAGATAACATACCTTTTTTGGAATTTTTCATATTATATCTTGACAACATCTTGTCAATATAAGATGACTGCGATAGTGCTAATATTCTATTCTTTCGATTCTGAAAGATCTGTATCCTAGAACATATTGAGCATCACCCAAATCTTTCATTTGGAACTGTGTTGCTAACCATCTCTTTACATAATCAAGGAAACTTGTCTCATTCCCAATGAGCAAGATATCATCAACATAAAGAACGAAGAATGCTACAATTTTGTTTACTATCTTCTTGTACACACAAGGTTCGTCAACATTCTTTCAAAGCCATAAGATTTGATCGCAGTATCAAACCTTATATTCCAGGATCTGGACGCTTGTTTTAATCCATAAATGGATCGATTAAGCTTACAGACTTTCTGTTCCTGTCCTTTTTCAATAAACCCTTCTGGTTGAGACATAAAAATACTTTCATCAAGATAGTTGTTCAGAAAAACTATCTTGACATCCATTTTCCATATTTCATAGTCATAATATATGGCAATGGAAAGAAGTATTCTTATTAACTTTATCATGGCAACAGGAGAAAAAGTTTCTTCATAATAAACTCCATCTTTTTGGGTAAAGCCTTTTGCCACAAGTCTGGCTCTATAGGTTTGCACCTTGCCAGTTTGGTCTCATTTCCTCTTGTAGATACATTTGCAACCTATAGGTGTAACCCCATGTGGTTGCTCTACAAGTTCCTAGAAAGAATTGAAGTACATAGACTCCATTTCATCGTCCATGGCTTTAATCTACTGTTCCCTGTCAACATCTTTCATTGCCTTTTTAATAGTTAATGGATCCTCTAAACCATCATCCTATATGATGTTTTGAGTTTCTATTAAACCCATATAGCGTTCAGATTATCCCACTACGTCGAGGCATCCTTAACTCTTGAGATGGACGTGACGGGACAACAACAGTTGTTGATGGACCAACTTGATCAACAACTCTTGTTGATGTTTTTATAGCATCTTTAGTCAGTTCTTGCAATATTAGTTTATTGCATAGATGATTTTTATATGATCTTCTTCCAAGAATGTTGCGTTTGTCGATATAAATACTTTGTCTTCTTGGGGATCATAAAGCAACCCTCCTTTTGTATCTTGAGGGTATCCTACAAAAAGACATAATTTCGAACGTGTTTCCAATTTCTTAGGATTTGGTACCAACAAATGTGTTGGACAATCCCATATATGAAACTGACGTAAACTCATTTTACGTCCTTTCCATAATTCATACGGTGTTTTTGAAACCCTTTTTTAAAAGAACAATGTTTAGAATAAATGTTACAGTCTGTACTACATCCCCTAAAAGGATTGAGGTAACTGAGTATAACTCATCATAAATCAAACCATTTCTAACAAGGTTCGATTTCTCCTTTCTGAAACACCGTTTTGTTGTATCGTTCCAGGTGCTGTGAGCTGGGATTGGACTCTATGATCTACAAGATAGTTCTGGAATTGTAAATCCATATACTCACCACCCCGATCAGATCGAAGTGTTTTGATTCTTTTACTTAACAAATTTTCGGTCTCGGCCTTAAATTCATTGAACTTTTCAAGAGTTTCAGACTTATGACTGATTAAGTAACAAATTTTCCTTTAGGAGTCTTGTTTTTTTGCATCAGTTTCATATATCTCATTAAAAACACCCACCAGACCGAAATTAAACTTAATAGAATGCTTATATGATGCTCTGACACCAATTGTAAGAGTATATCAACATGCAGCGGAAGTAACAAGGATCAGTAAGCATTCTAATTCATTAATTTTGGCAGAAACTAAAGCATTCTCATCTAATATAAGAGGGTTTGTAGTCATACCTTGGTAGAACTCTTCAAGATCTTGTTCCTCAGCATTTGTCTTCTCCAAAACTCACCGTGAACCACTTCAAGATCTTCCTCACTATCCTCTTGGAGCTATAGAATGAGTTGTGGGACTCAAGAACAACTTGAAGCAACGGAAAACAAGGGAGAAGCTCACTGCACCATCTGTTTTGAAGAGTTCTTTCTTCAACCCGAAATTTTCAGTAAAATCTCTTTGAATGCATGCCTCAATTCCACTTCCATCTTCTTTATTTATTATAGGTGAACATGTAAAGAAGATCACTGCATGAGATGTAGCTTATGCTTAGAGTAATTGAGGCCAAGGTGAGTGGTGTTTGTGTGAGCAAGGTGAAGATGTTAATGGAAAAAGTCATTTTTCCATTTTGTGCATTCTCTAACTTTTCTATTTTTTTAGAAAAATGATTTCAAAATCCAATTTGATTAAAACTAAAAATATTATTCATTTTCTAAAATTAATAAATAAATTAATTTTTTAATAAAATTAATAAATAATTATTTAAATAATTCTAATTAATTTAATATCAA
This sequence comes from Benincasa hispida, assembly GCF_027475165.1. NCBI lineage: Eukaryota > Viridiplantae > Streptophyta > Magnoliopsida > Cucurbitales > Cucurbitaceae > Benincasa > Benincasa hispida. The sequence continues at coordinate 26,327,370 of NC_143483.1, forward strand.
ATATTAAATTAATTTTTACACAAATCCATCTTCATATATTTAAATCATATTTAAATACAAATTCTCATATTCCGTTAAATTCTAATTTGAACGTTTCAAATTAACTTAACATGCTACTCTAAAGCTTATCCATTTACGAGCTAGTAGGAGAACCTTGCGGACCTACAGATCACGGGCTCCAATGATCCGAGATTAATCAGCTAAACTCATTAGACCAATCTAACCCCCATTCATTAACTAATGGGTCACTCCACTATAGCCCATAGTTGAACTCCCCTGATGTAGATATATTATGTTCACTTGATATAACCATAATCAGTAAGTCGATCCTTCATAGGTTGTTCGTAATCACAGCTGGGTCAAGATAACCGTTTTACCCCTATGAATACATCTTGTTCTGTAAGTTCCCACTGACCCTCTAATGAACAATCTTTATTCATAATACCTATGAATCAAGTCCTTTCTCTATCATGAGAAAGCGGGGCCCCGATTGTTCAAGACTTGGAATCAGTACTTAAGAGAACAACCTATCTGCTAACCCTAAATTGGGTAGGACTGAATTTCATATTTCAGGGCTATGTCCCCAGCTATTCATCCGGTCTTATCCCCAAAATGGGAGGCTTATTGAGGAGTGTTGTTGAACGACTCTCACCGTTTGCAGATCAAAGGATAATCCCAAACAAACAAGAGTTTATAATTAGCTCAGGATTAAGATCAAGTTAACCTAGGTTACTTAATAAATGAAATAGTCAATTTTAACAGTAAATGGTCGTTATAAAGAAAAGTGACTATTTTCGTGGTCTAGTCTATATGCAAACTCATTGCATAGATGCCTCCACTCACATGTCTTAACATGAACGATCCAGATCACATCATTTTTAGCACTTTACAACTCTTTGTAACAACTACAAAGTGGGCCGCATCCAATAGTGTTACCAGGATGATATACCCAATTTCTTCCATATACTTATTAGACTATTTAGGTTATATACTATTAACTTGATCATGTTTATATAACCACATAAACTTAAAGTATTCAGATAATAGCCATAGATATGTTTATTGGATTTTCATAATAGAATGCAAAATCAACAACTTATTATTATTGATAAATAAAATGTTTAACACGAACTACGAGTTCTAGGACATTCCGAATAGGACCATACCCTCTATTGGCTCGAGAGGAGTTTAGTCATAGTAGGACTATGGTATATGGAATCAATGGTACTTAAGAAGTTAGATGTAACAACAGGGGCAAATGGTAATTTGACCCAACTATACTTACAAGCAATTTGTGAAGGATCTTCGTATTGTTGATTGGTTATATCTAATGGACACAGAAATATATCTGTAGCACGAAGAGTGCAGTTGTCGGTCTTTAGTGGAGTGCCCGATAGTTAATGGATGGTGGATAATGTGATGAAAAAGTTTAGTCAGTTACTCATGTACTGTTGGAGCTTCAAGCTACGGGTCCATAAGGTCCCCTTGGTAGCTCAATGGATACAAGTTGAGAATCAATTTTTGGGTTAACTTGAAATGTTCAAATTAATAAGAGGGAATTTGATTATATATGATATAATTAAATGAATTCAATTATATAGATATAACTGATATAATGTATTTGATACATTATGGTTTGACTGGAGGAACTAGTATTTGAATATGATTCAAGTATAAATTCTATGAATAAGATTCATAGTTATTAGATTTAATATAAATATGATTTGTATTAAACGCCATGAAAGAGAACAAAAACTATGGTTTATATATTGTATTTGATGCAATATTAAAACTATAGGTTATAAATATAATATGATAAGTAAGTTATTGTATTTATTTATAATTTATTAGTTATATGATAATTAAATTTCTTTTTCTCCAATAGCTACCTTTAGTGGGTGGTTATACGATTTTATGGCAAATGAGTGGAATAAAGATGAAAAAATTGTTTTCTAATCATTCTACGAAACTACTCAGATAATTAACTATCGAGTGACTACAAGACAACATCGAGTTTAATATACGATAGTGCTCTTAACTAAATGATAGACTTCCATCTTCTACACGGTAGTGTTGCCATTACTCGAACATATTCCTTCTTCCCTCTAAACAAAATAAGCAAGAGCCCACCGTTCCTGGATTCTCACACCGAGAATACCAAGGTAATCTAGTGGTAGGGTCCAGATCTGTTCGAAGATCGAGTTTCTACTTACTGGTGTTCAAGGGAGATCAAGTTCTTACTCGTTGCGTTCGTGGCTAATTAACCGATACACTTGAAGAAAGTGTTCTTCAAAGGTATTGTCTCTCTAATCTTTGTGTTTATTTCAAAGCATGCTGTAATTTATGGTTAATGCTTAATCTATATAGTATGACTATGAATGTATGTGTTCTTTCACAATGGAGTTTGGACGATCCGCTTCCGCTCATAGGTCCTCTATATTTAGAGTTCCTTCATCTAATTGATAAAAATATTTATGATTTTATTTAATATTTGCATTCCTCAAACCGCTTAGGTTAAAATTGTAAGTCGATGCTTTCATTGGTATTGTAGTCTTATCCAATAGGATCCAATGATTATCTTGTATGATTATCTTGCATGAAAGGCAAGATCTACAGACAAAGCTCAACACTCTCTTCATTATCCACTACATTTATAACACAATCATTAAGCTTAGCCCACATAAAATTCAGCTCGACATATTTAATATTCCTTCAATTACAACAACAGAGCCTTTAATAATCTTGAATTTACTATTGTAAAAAGTATTGTATAAACCTTCATCATCAAGTTTACACATGGAGATTAAATTAATGCCAGTATCAAAACTGTGTATTACATTCTTCAAATTAGCTTAAAACAAATTTTTGTCTCCAAGTGCACATCTCTGATGTCAACTACTTTTACTAATCCTTCACTACCCATTCTAACACTACCAAATCACTTGTTGTGTAGAATGCAAAGAAATCTCTCTTGGATGTAGTATGAATTGAAGACTTTGTTGTCAATCACCCAACTACTCTATTGTATAGCAAGATTTATAACATCATCGTCACATAAAAAAGCAATTGATCAATGGTTGCAACAACTATGTTCGCATCATTATCCTTATCATTCATATTTTATTTTAACACTCAACATTGGCAAATTAGTCGCTCTTGCTTTTACTTTTATCTCTACTCCTTAAACCTTTTCTCTTACTTCTCCCCTTCCTTTTAGCAATCAGAACATCTGACTCTGAAGAAGTGCTTTGTGACTTTCTGTAAAACCCGAACCCTATTTACTTAAAAGTATATGTAAGTAATGTGATGTCTTCCAATGAATTGTAATAAGATTATGTTTTGGTTAGGAGTGATGGAGGAAGAAAGCAAACTAAAGAGCAAGAGAGCTCTCGAGTGGCTATGTAAGAAAGGATGGTCAAATTATTGCTAAGTATGGGAAACCAAGAGGAGGCATTGGCAATGAGGAGTGTAGGCGATAGTGTGCAATGGGGTAGCAAGCCAAGCATGAGGTGGAATGCTTAATTAACACTATGAGTGGAGTTAGGAAAGGAAAATTGGTAAATCCTAGCCCTTCATCACGTTAGTGGGCAAGGTGGCACAAGGAGTTTTCATGCAGGATTTTGGGTGGTGGTATAAGCAGGAAGGTTGATTTCATTTGGTTGGTTTGGATGAACCCCTCACGCTATTCGTGTAACTTTAGTGGCATTCGAAAGTTGTATGTTTACTTCCTGTGGTCGGGCTTCTGAAGGAAAAACTTGCCATAATAAGGCCGGAGGAGCAAGTTATGGACGAAGGGTTCGTTTGTCGAGTGAATCTGGGCCATTAGTGAATAATTGAAGCTCTAAGACGAATCCCAAAAACTTTTGAGCTGCAAATTTGAGGTTTTATTGTTAGCTTGATTATAAAAACCTTTATAGAAGGAAATTTCTTAATATGAGGCCTGTAATTCGAGTTAATTATTTTTTAATTTTAAACGAGAAATTTTTGAACAAGCAGGAAGCTGCTTGAATTGAGGCCAATGATGAATGTTTGAAGCTCCAAATCAAACAACAAAGAATTTTGAGCTGAAATTTTAATGTAATGATTATAAACGAATTTGTAGAAGGAAGTTTCTTGAGATGAGTTCTGAAAATTTAGTTATGAATTTTTCAAGTTGAATCTGGAATTTGATGAACAAGCAGATAGCTGCTTGTTATGAGTAAGCAAGTAGCTCGATGGAAGGAGCTTGGCGATCAGGTTGAGCAAGTACCACGTGAGCAAAGTAGCAATCACCAAGTCTAGGCAAGAAGGCCAACTGATCGCGCGAGGGAGGCTTCTGATAACAGGCAGAAATGCACGTTATCATAGTGCTAAGTTCTTAAACAATGTTGAATTGCATTGATGAAATATGTTAACTTGCGTCCATTAAGCATCGTTTCATAATATTGCGATCACATGTGTTCATCGCATTAGAACTGTTGATTTTTGTATTTTTGTGCAGAATATACGTTAATGAAATGCAAGAATTGTGATCATAGGAAATCATTGGTCGAGCGCAATTTCACCGTAAGGCTTTGCGTTGATCGTGCTCGCAAACATTTGCCCGAAAAGGATTGCTGCAACTTGGTCAGCACAACATGGTAGGCGTATCTGGGTGAAAGGCTAATTAAGCTTGATGGGACATAAAGCTGATGACAGTCGAATTCGAATTAAGTTGATAGCCGATAATGGTCAAAAAGTACATTCAGCCTTTTCGGTGACAATTATTCGCATCAGTTAGGAATTAAAGTCGTCCCATCTGTATAACCATGAGAAAGAAGCCGCCTTTCACCATGGATGCTCTGTAAATACCAAGGGCATTTTTCAGAGAAGGGGTTCACAAGTTCAGAAGTTAGAGATTTCATACTTCAGTTCGCACATCTTTGTTCTTAGTTTTCTTTCATTTTAAGGCGGATGCGAGGGAGGAAGTTGTGCCGGCAGTTCGTTCCGGTAAGCTTGGGAGAGCACCGGAAGCTTCAGGGATAGAGAGAGGGCCGACGCCTACAGAAGCGGGAACATCTTTAGGTCAGAATAGAGATTTCAGTGTAAAAAGCTTCGGTCAGCAAGGAATTGCTACCAGGCTCTCTACCTTTAATTTCCATTGTCATTTTGTACTCAACTCATTTATAAGAATGGAATTTCTTTCTCTATATCTATTCACTCTCTGTTATTCACGCATGAGTAGCTAAATAAGTTGAATGGGTTGAGAAGCATTTAGCTAGCACAACTAGGGAATCTTCATTCTTGCGATTATCTTGTATTATGTATGCTTCATTCGTCCATTAGAAATACTCAAGAGGGTAGTCTAAGGACATGATCTAGACTTAGGAAGGTCAGGTTAGAATCTAGGCTCGAAAGAATCAGATTAGAACACATAATCAAGAGATAGGAGCTTAGGAATGAACACTATTTTTTATCAACGCATCGCATGCATCCTAGAGATAGGATATGATTGTATGCGGTCATCTTGCTTTAAAGGTTTGCTAATAATGTCATGGTGAATGCATCTATTGGCAAATGATCACAATAGGCCCAACAGAAACTACGCATTGCCAAATCTCTATGATTTCTCTCCAGGAATCATAAGGCCTGCCCTTGACAGAAGCAGATTCAAAATGAAACCGGTGATGCTGCAGATGATCCAGACTGCAGATTAATTCAGAGGAAGGCGTGGCGAGGACCTGCATGCCTACCTTCGAAGCTTTCTTGAAATCTGCAATACTTTTGTGTTCCCGAACATCTCTACTGAAGAAGTTCGACTAACGTTGTTCCCATTTTCTCTCTGTGATCAGACTAGGAAATGGGCATATTCCCTCGAGCCAGGAGATATCACTTCTTCGGAACAGGTAATGGAGAAATTTATGAAGAAATATTTTCCACCTACCGAGAACGCAAGACGAAGGAAACTTATCACAAATTTTGAACAAGACATGGATGAATCGTTCAGCGATGCATGGGCGATGTTTAAGAGGTTGGTCCGGGATTGTCTATATGATGGGTTACTAGACTGCCTTCAAATGGAGATTTTCTATCATGGTTTGAATCCCGTTTCGCAGATCACTACCAATGCAGCAGCCGTTGGCGGTCTGCTTGACAAAACATATGATGAGGCAAAGAATATCTTGGATCGCATCTCTAAGAACCATGAAGATTAGAGAGAAAGTGACCAGAGATTGAGACTCAAAGACTCTGACACAAACAATGGTGTTATTGCTTCATTACAGAACCAGATGACCTCAATGATGAATTTAATCCAAGGAATTGTGATCAGCAACCCAACACTGCAAACTGGTTAAATCAACGCAATCAGTCAAAATACCGTAAGGTGTGCGACTTGCAGTGATAGGCATGCGATGGAAGATTGCCCGCAAAATCCACAATCTATATTTTGTAAAGAATAACCCTCTTTCAAACACCCACAACCCTGGGTGGAGAAACCACCCCAATTTTGCTAGGAAGAATCAACAACAAAATTTCTAACTTGTGGTGCAAAAAGAAGGGCCACCAGGATTCTTCCCCCACAACAATGGTCAATCGAGCAATCAAGCAAGTAGCTCACAACAACCACTACAATCCTCTTCTTTAGAGAGCCTACTGAAGTTATACATAAAGAAAAACAAGACCGTGCTTCAAAGTCAGGCCACGTCCATCCGCAATCTCGAATTACAGATGGGCCAGATTGCAAATGAGCTGAAAAGTCGACCGTAAGGGGCTCCGCCAAGTTCAACTGAACTTCCACACAACTCGGGGGGATCAAGTAAGGAGCAATGTCAGGTTGTGACATTGCGCAGTGGTAAGACTGTGGAGGGAGAAAATAAGGAGCTTAGTAGAACAACTTCCATTGTGGTTGAACCTAAGATTGCGGTGACGCAAGAAGATGAAGAGAAAACGTAGCAATAGAACCAGGGGTTGCGTCGACCTCAAAGCCAAAGGGAACCGTGTAAATGCAGTTACCTCCTTTCCTATAGAGACTTAGGAAGAAGAAAAACGAAGAGGTACAGTACCAACGCTTCTTATCTATGTTAAAGCAATTACATGTTAACATTCCCTTCAGTGAAGCAATTGAGGAAATGTCTGCCTATGCCAAGTTTCTAAAGGATATGGTAACTAAGAAGAGGGGAGCTAGAAAATTTGCCATGGTGGCGTTAACGGAAAGTTCAAAATCCATAATTCCACCGAAGATGAGCGATCTTGGGAGCTTTACTATACCATGCTCCATAGAAGAACTCTACATCGAGCAAGCACTATGCGACTTGGGAGCCAGCATAAATTTGATGCCTCTGTCAATATTTAGACAATTAAATGTGGGGCAACTTATGGCCACATCAATGACTCTCCAACTGGCCGACAGATTTATGGTTCATCCAGAAGGAAAGGTGAAGGATGTGCTGATAACAATTGACAAATTTATCCTGCCAGCTGACTTCATCATTTTAGACTATTGGGCCGACAAAAATGTGCCCATCATTCTGGGGCGACCTTTTCTATCAATGGATCATGATCAAATTGATGTACATAAAGGAGAAATCACTTTGAGTATCAACGGATAGAAGCTCAAGTTTAATATAATTCGTGCCATGAAGTTTCCAGATGAAGAAGACCTACAAGATTTTAATGATGACCTGAATTCAATTAAAGAAGAAAAGTTTGATGAAGAGTATAAAGAAGAGGATACCAGCGCATTCTTGCTAACTGCAATACGGTTATAATAAAAACAAACAAGGAAGAAAAAATGATCGGAAAGCAAGAAGTAGAGCCAACAGAAGAAAGAAAAACAACGAAACTTTCCCTAGTGGGGCCACCAACACTTGAATTGAAGACCCTACCAACCCATTTAAAGGACACATTTTTAGGGCAGAATGAGAAGCTGCCAATTATCATTTCCTCTGCGCTCAACGAAGACCAAAAGAATGCGTTGATGAGCATTCTCAAGAAACATGTGCAAGCAATTGGCTGGACGCTCGCTGACATTAGAGGAATTAGCCTTGTGTACTACATGCACCGCATTCGTCTTGAAGATGACCACAAAGCAACAATTGAACATCAACGCAGACTCAACCCTGCGATGAAGGAGGTCGTCAAGAAAGAGATTATCAAATGGCTAGATGCAGGCATTATCTATCCTATAGCAGATAGCACGTGGGTCAACTCCGTGCAATGTGTGCCAAAGAAGGGTGGAATGACGGTAGTCCCGAATGAGAACAATGAATTAATACTGCAAAGGACCATCACTATGCATGGACATATGCATGGACTACAACAAACTTAATATGGCCACAAAGAAAGATCATTTTCCTCTACCATTCATTAATCAAATGCTGGATCGACTAGTAGGGAATGACTTCTACTGCTTCCTGGATGGCTATGCCGGATACAATCAAATCATGATAGCTCCTAAAGATCAAGACAAGACCACATTCACCTGCCCATATAGGACATTGCTTTTTGCCGCATGTCGTTTGGCCTCTACAATAGCCAAGCACGTTCCAAAGGTGCATGATGGCAATCTTTTCAGATTATCTCGAGGACTCCGTGAAAATATTTATGGATGAATTCTCCATTTATGGGAAAACTTATGAGTCTGCCTAGCCAACTTAGAGAAGATTTTGAAGAGATGTGAAAAGACGAATCTGGTGCTCAATTGGGAAAAATTTCATTTCATGGCAAATTGGGGCATAATGTTGGGACATAAGGTCTCCCGGGAGGGGTTGGAGGTGGATAAAGCAAAGATTGAAGCAATTGAAAAACTTCCACCTCCAACCAACGTGAAGGCTGTGTGAAGTTCTTGGGGCACACTAGATTCTACAAACAATTTATCAAGGACTTTTCTAAGATAGCACAACCATTGAGTGTGTTGCTAGAGGCTGACATAAAATTTGAGTTCGACAACAATTGCCTCAACGCATTCAGTTTTAAAAGATGTGTTGATTACCACACCCGTATTGATTGCATCGGACTGGACACTGCCAATTGAAATCATGTGTGACGCAAGCGGGTATGCTATGGGAGCAGCTTTAGTGTAAAAGAGAAAAACAATTTTGCATCCCATCGCATATGCGAGTAAAACATTAAACCCTACTCAAACAAATTATACCACCACAGAGCAAGAACTCTTGGCTGTGATTTTTGCATTGGAAAAATTTCGGGCATATCTGTTGGGAACGAAGGTACTCATCCACACTGATCACTCGGCAATCAAATACTTAATGACAAAGAAGAACATAAAGCCGAGATTGATCAGATGGGTTCTCCTCCTTCAAGAATTTGATATCGAAATAATTGATCAGAAGGGGACAGAGAATCAAGTTGCGGATCACTTGTCTAGATTGGAAAATCTTGAGGTTGACCGCAACGAGTCTGAGGTGAGTGTCGTATTCTCGAATGAACATCTATTCCACATAGAATAATTGCCCTAGTATGCGGTCATCGTCAATTATTTGGTTTGTGAGTAATTTCCTGAAGATTATACCTACCACCAACAGAAGAAGCTCAAGAATGAATGTAGACACTATTTTTGGGATGAACTAAATCTGTATAACTAGATTATTCAATTATGCATACCAAATGCTGCGCAACAATGCATATTGTCACAATGCCATAACTCACCATATGGTGGGCACTTTGGAGGGTAGCGCACCGGAGCTAAGGGTTTGCAAAGTGGATTCTTTTGGCCTACATTATTCAAGGATGCGGCTGACTACATAATGAAATGTGATCGTTGTCAATGCACAGGCAACATTTCATGGAAAAACGCAATGCCAATGAACACTATCTTGGAGCTGGAATTATTCAACATATGAGGGATTGATTTCATGGGACCATTCCCTCCCTTGCATGGTAAGCATTACATTTTATTGGCCGTCGATTATGTCTCCAAGTGGGTAGAGGCAATAACAGGTGCCGCAAGTGATGCAGCGGTAGTCTTCCAGTTCCTAAAGAAAAATATTTTCACTCGTTTTGGCACTCCTTGTGCCATCATAAGTGATGAAGGATCCCACTTTGTCAATCACAATATCAAGGAGCTGTTGTGCAAGTACAATATCCTCCACAAAGTGGCCACCACATACCATCTGCAAACGAATGGTCAGGCTGAAGTGTCGAATCGAGAAATTAAGTTGATACTTGAGAAGGTAGTAAAGCCTTCACAGAAAGATTGGGTAACAAAGCTTGATGATGCATTATGAGCATACCAGACCGCATTCAAAACACCAATAGGTATGTCCCCGTATGCGTTGGTATTTGGTAAGGCGTGTCATTTGCCTTTGAAGCTGGAGTATAAGGCACTGTGGGTGGTAAAGAAGCTGAATTTTGATTTGAAGAAAGTAGGAGAAGCGCAAAAAATGCAGCTGGTCGAGCTAGAAGAATGGAGGATCAATGCATATGAGAATGCGAAGATTTATAAGGAGCGCACCAAGCACTGGCGTGGCAAATGCATATGCGGTAAGAACCTCCAAGTCGGGCAAAAGGTCTTACTCTTCAATTCAAGACTGCAACTCTTCTCGGGAAAATTAAAATCACGCTGGTCCGGTCCCTTCATCATTAAAGAAATATTTCCACATAGTACGGTGGAACTGATCACTAAGGATGGCAGCTAGACATTTAAAGTTAATGGACAGCGAGTTAATGCATATTGTGGAGGTGATTTCCAACTAGAAAAAGACTCCGTGAAGCTGAAAAACCCGAACTAACCCTTACTTGACTCTTGAACACTTATCCCTTCATCACTTTACTTTTATTTAAGCTATCTGCATCTTACTCATTTTTACTCTCTAAAATTTATTGGAAAAAAAAAATTATTGTTGTTTTGTTTTAAATCGTTTTACCCTCTCTTTGTTTGTTTATAACGATTAAGACACAGGATTGCGGAGATGTTACATGAAGAAGAAAATGATCTCATTCCATCATCGCAATCCACAGAAGATAGATCGCCGCAAGGATGGATGCGTCAATACACAATGCGCTATCACATTGCATTTTAGTTTTAAAAGTTTTATCACCGCATCCTTTTTTATCACCGCAATCATGTGACTTAGATAAATTTAGTAGGTTACCGCATTTTGTCTCTTTGCCAAGTATGATTTCAATGATGAAAAATATGCTTCTATTTCTTTCGTATATACTAGTGTCAACTTAATCTTAAGGTAGTCAACTCATAAAATATTTCTAGAAGTTAGGGGTTTGCTAGTTTTCTTTCAAACTCTCTTTACAACGCATTCTATGACCATCACATGACTTATTTTAATCTTTTGGCAATGAGGACATTGATGCATTTTAAATTTGTGGGTGAGGTATTTATTTTCGACCTTGCTATTTTTGAAAAAAAAAATGAGAATAACAACTCCACTATCAACGGAATGGGAAACCCATGTTGATAAGAGTAGTTGTGAAAGGCACTTACCCGTAGTTGGATGTTTGCATGACACACGTGGGGGCAAGCCAAAACGAAAGTAAGTCACCAGGATCAACGCATAAATAAATGACCGCAACTCCACTTCCAAATAAGGATTTGCGTTAATCGTGCTCACAAACATTCGCCCGAGAAGGATCACCGCAACTTGGTCAGCACAACATGGTGGGCGCATCCGAGTGAAAGCCTAATTAAGCGCGATGAGACATAAAGCTGATGACAATCGAATCCGAATTAAGCTGATAGCCGATAACGGTCACAAAGTACATTCAGTTTTTTCGATGACAATTATTCGGCGCATCAGTCAGAAATTAAAGCCATCCCATCTGTACAACCATGAGAGAGAAGCTGCCTTTCACCATCGATACTCTATAAATACCAAGGTCATTCTTCAGAGAAGGGGTTCACAAGTTCAGCAGTTAGAGATTTCATACTTCAATTCGCACGTCTTTGTTCTTAGTTTTCTTTCATTTTAAGGCGAACGCGAGGGAGGAAGTTGTGCCGGCAGATCATTTCGGTAAGCTTGGGAGAGCACCGGAAGATTCAAGGATAGAGAGAGGGCTGACGCCTGCGAAAGCGGAACATCTTTAGATCAGAATAGAGATTTTAGTGTAAAAAGCCTCGGTCAGCAAAGAATTGCTACTAGGTTCTCTATCTTTAACTTCCATTGTCATTTTGTATTCAACTCATTTATAAAAGTGGGATTTCTTTCTCTATATCTATTCACTCTCTGTTATTCACGCATGAGTAGCTAAATAAGTTGAATGGGTTGAGAAGCATTTAGCTAGCACAACTAGGGAATCTTCATTCTTGCGATTATCTTGTATTATGTATGCTTCATTCGTCCATTAGAAATACTCATGAGGGTAGTCTAAGGACATAATCTAGACTTAGGAAGGTCAGGTTAGAATCTAGGCTCGAAAGAATCAGATTAGAACACATAATCAAGAGATAGGAGCTTAGGAATGAACACTATTTTTTATCAACGCATCGCATGCATCCTAGAGATAGGATATGATTGTATGCGGTCATCTTGCTTTCATGCATTTTGCATCATCGCATAGGACAAGAGTAGAGACTTAGGGATAAGCTCTATGGACACCTTTGCATTCAACTCATTCGTCCTAGACTTAGGAGCATCGCATTTACATTGGAAAATGACTTGCTGTGCATGGTTGTAACATGATCGCATAGTCTGACGCATTCCCGAGTAACGCTAGCTAAAAATCTTCTCAACCCGTTTATCACATACTCATTGCATCTATCACAAAACTGACTTCTCTCAAATCTGCCGCATTTATTTATTTCTTTTTCATCAACTCAAAAAACAAACCCAACACTTTATTTATTTATCCGGTTACCGCAAAGTTCTTCATAAAAATTACCGACGCAATCTATTTTCACAAGTCCCTGTATTTTACCCTGGACTTACCAGGAAACTCAGAGGAATTTACACTTGCATTCCGAGGAAACTTGAGTGCACAACGCAATTCCATCAACACATAACATCCACATTTCCACTTCATAAAATCAAGCATCAGCTTCTAAGTGAGGCAAGCTGAGCGATTAGCATTATGCGAGAACAGCCACGCGATGAGAAGTCATGTCGCGGGCTAAAGGATACTTTGAAAATTGGCTAAGTGCTTGAAAGTTTGGCGATGAGATGCGATCGCCTAGGATCTAATCCTCCAAATTTTGGCTAAGTGCCTGATTCTCAAGGTAAGTGTAGGATGCACCATGTGATGGTTTGCATAAGGGCTTGATTTATATAATGAGTCCCAAAAGGGAGGCTAATGAGAAAGCCAAAAGATACCTTTATGTGTGTAGGTGCAACCCCAATTGGTGAAGCTTACCAAGCCCTAAGAAAGCAAACTTGAAGGACCCGTGAGTGACTAAATATTCTCAAATGTTTTCAATGTTTTTAAGAATGATAAACCATGCGATTTAAATGCTATTTGATGATAAGTTTATATGTTTTCAAGAAACTAAGTTTCATGAGATTGCTTAGCATTTTCCTCAAGTATGTAGTTGTTCTATCACACGCCAAGGTGATATGCTAGTTTTATTTCAAATTAAGTATTTTTTTTTTGAAGCATGTGTTTTGAAGACTATGGCTAAGTTTCTATAAAATGCTAAGCTAAAAGTTGTGTTATGAAAGATTCTTAATGTGTATGATTTAAAGCATGATATGTTTTTAGTAAGCCAGATACTGAAGGTACGGAAGGTATCCAAGAAGTACCTAAGGTGTTGATGGTACTTAGTAACTCCGCGTGCACGTAGGTAGTTCTGAATGTGAGGCCAAAGTAAGGGTCTCCTAGGCCATATACTAGCAACCTGAAGCCGAAGTATGGGTCTCTTGGCCGGATACAAACGTTTGTGAGCTAGAGTGATGTATGCTCGTTCTTAACTAAGGTTTAATGATGTTTATTGATGTTTAATGAGTTTTCTTCTCAAAAGCTTGATGTTATGACTATGTTCATGTTTTAAAGGAAGATGCTTGAAATGTTCCAGTATGTTTACATGTTTTATATTATTGAAAAGCATGGTATGTCCTGATTTCTAGTAGTCACTCACTGGGCAACTAGCTCACAATTTTCCTATGTTTTTCTTTTCCCAAGTAGTCATCAGATTCCTCAAGGTTGATTCTGCTGCTACTTGCCACTGAAAGACCCAGCTAGTTAAAAGAACTTAGGTTAAGGCACTAGAAGAATTTCGGGCTTTAATGTTGGTTTTAAATGGACATTCAAGATAGTGTTATTAAAGCCCTTTAATGTTGGTTTAAAACATTAAATCCCTTTAATGTCGGTTGCCTTTAATGTCGGTTTTAAACCGACATTAAAGGACTTTAATAACACTATCTTTAATGTCGGTTGAAATCGACATTAAAGCCCTTTAAACTGACATTGAAGCCCACATTTTATCAATTATTGTCCTTTTTTTTTAAATTCCGTTGCTGAATCCATTTTTTCGATAAAAAAGTATTACATGACACATCATCATCGAATACTGTGGCTATGACATATTATTTATGTACGGATTGCAATACATTTAATCCAAAATTCTACTATAAAATTATAATTTAAAAGGTCGTACAATAATTCAGCCCTTGAAAACAAAAATTACAAGTAATACAAACATTATGAGTTTGTTGTCCATGTTCAAAGGATCACAAACAAAAAAAGGTTTAAGACAATGGATTGAAAGTTAAAATGTGATCAGAATTCATTTCAACTAACTGTGTTTATTGGGAATGTGTATAAATTGTACATTCAAGGTAAAATCCTTTACTAAAGTTCCCCAAGAAGAAGCATAAAGAGGTTGCGATACCAAATCTTTACTCCTTTGTTGTACCTGCAAAACAAGAAAACTCAATAGTTGAATAAATGAGAGAATCTTCTTTTTCAAGATCTTGAAGAAGAGAAGCTTGGTAACCTAGATATGAGATAAGAAGACGATGGAAAATTTTCGACAGCATAACGATGAAGTCGGACTACTCAACTAAAACTTATTAAAACTGTGAATCAAACATTCTTTTAGAGTATTTAATTAGAATAATTCACATGTTCTCAAGCCGATCAATCGTTTAGTTCCTGCATCTATCGATTAGCTCCAATAGACATCGTGTAACTCAATCATTTAGTAAATGATCTCGCTCTTAACGATCTCACGCATAGGCTATCGTTTAGCTACCGCGCCTAGCGTTTACCTCCATCGTTTAGTGCTAACGCTTTATTGTCTAACGCATCTGCCTATCGTTTAACGTCAGCGCCTATCGCTTAGCATTCTGCCTATCGCATAGCGCATCTACACATCGTCTAGCGCAGCACGGGTATCGTCTAGTGCTCACGACCATCACGTAGCGCCATTGTGTAGTCTATCGGTTAGCGCCCGCGCATTGCTTTAATACTAACGTTATCGTCTAGAGCTATTGTCTAGCGCTATCGTCCAGCTTCTATGCTTATCGTCTAGCACTTACACTGATCGTGTAGTACTTTGCCTATCATATAGTGTGATCGTCTAGTGCATCACTTCTCATCATTTAATGTCGCGTGCATATCTACACGATCGTCTAGTGCATCGCTTAGCTCCGCACATCTTCTATATGATCGTCTACCTCATCGTTTAGCTCTCTGCATTGCTACATGATCGTACAGCGCCCGCCTACACGTTCGCCTACCTCATTGTGTATCGCCATTCACTTACTAGACGATCGTCTATCTCATCGTGTAGCGCTGCTCGTTTGCTACACGATTGTCTACTCAACGCCTTGCACTCAACATTTCACTTTCACTGCTCTTGCTCACGCATACTCAACGCATGAGCAACTCTTGGCAACGCCTCTTGCCAATACTTCAAGACATGTATCATATGCAACAAAACCATTAATCAAATCAAATTTCAAATGCCATAGACACATAAAAAGGCCCAAATCTAGAAGCAGAGAGACATATTAGAGTGAAACTGCAGCTGGCTTTCACTGAGACATTTATACAAACAGTTGAGAGGCGTAAACATAAGAACAAAAATTGTTGAGTTTAAGGGAGGAACGAGAAGAAGAGCATACTGATTTGGATGGAAGCGCGGTGGAAAAGACGAATGATGGCAGATTTGGCAGAACAAACGATGAATGACGGTAAAACGAACGACGACGGCAGAATGAACGACAAACGATGACGGCAGTAGATTTGGCGAAGGACGGTGGCAGATCTAGAGACACGCGAACAACGGTGACAGATCTGGAGACACGCGAACAAAAGGAACAGCAGATCCGGCAAACGACAGATCTGGAGACACACGAATGACGACGAAATGAGCAGAAGATCCGACAGAATGACCAGCAAATCCACTTTGGAAAAGAGGAGTTTGGAAGAAAGGAGTGAGAAACGAAACGAGCAGCAGACACGGGTTAGGAAGAGAGGAGTGAGAAAGAATAGGGTATGAAGAGTGAAGTGTGAAAATGAGAGGAAAAAGAAAATAGAGGGAGAGTGAAGAAGGAAATGAAAAAAATTGGGGGAAAATAGAAAGTAAGAGGAAAAAGTGAAGCGGGTCTTTAATGTCGGTTTAAAACCGACATTAAAGGTACCCCTACAATGTCGGTTTTAAACCAACATTAAAGATCCGCTTTTTAAAAAAATAAAAATAAAACTAACATTATACATCTAATTTCACTTTTTCCAACCGACATTAAAGCCCAAAATTCTTGTAGTGATGGTCTATAACGGTATATATATGTTGTGAGGGGAGTCAAAGTTTTGTTAGTAAAGTTTGGGCCCAGCTGTAAATATTTTATCTGTAGATATTGTGTTATGGTTTGTTAAGCATGTGATTGTATGGAAGGTAATGTTGATCCTTCCTGATGTGGGCTAATTGTATAAGTTACTAATGTTTATCAGGTTGGCACTAAAGGAGTTAAGTAAGTAAAGAAAGTAAGTGTTGGCGATAAGGCTAGAAACTGCTATCGTTACATATGTGTTCCAACTTGATACTTCATATCTATCATGTGTTTGATTAGAAACAATCTATTTTCATTAGTTTCTGGGATACATAATGATTCAAAATTTTCTTCTACACAAAGTCTCATAATTTGCCATATTTTTATATGATATATTTGTTATTATAATTAAGTTTTATCTTCAAGCTTCTCTGGTGAAAATCAAGAAGATACAAATTATTTTTCAAGTAAAATATCTTCATCTGTCTTTTCCAAACTTGATAATTTGAACCACAATAAGTAACCATCTTAGCTACACTAGTTTTCATGTTCAACAAATTTGTTGGGACAAATACTATTTTCTAAGACCAATCATCCTCTATTATGTGAACTTTGAAGGAAATTAATTTAATATAAATAATAATCAAGCACAAAATACAAACAATTTTAACGTGAAAAAACCTCCTCAAGATGAGTTATTTCTTGTCACAACTAGAAACATAAATTAATAGATATCTCAAGATAATTGAGAAATTCCAACAACAAACAACAATCCTGCAAAAGAATAAATTAGAAAGATGTTGCTCAAAGTGGCAAACTACTACCCGTTGCAATATGTTTGTGTATAGCTCGAAAAAAAAAATCGATCCACCATTTAGATCGAAGATCCTTATACCACGAACACGCTATCAAAATTTCAGCTTAATTGGGCTACAAATCGACCTGGGAAAGTGTTGAAATCGGTATACGAAATGAATTTCTTATATATTTCTCTCTCTCTCTCCCAATCATCACTTAACAGCCTCCGCCATGGTCGTGATCTTCACTTGGCATTTGGTGAAACTTTACCTTCCTTCTTGTTCATGAATTAAATTCACCAACATTTGAGAGCTTTTGTGATTGGTTCTTTGAAGTAAAGTTGGCACTTCCATCACCATATTAGACTACACCTTATGAATAAAGAAGCATAAAGGTGATCATCAAACATGAACTTTTCGAATAACTCACACATTGAAAAAGCTAATGAATTAAAGTATATGTGAAACCTAAAAGAAAAAAGAGTGAGGGCATCAATAATTCATGAACAAGTTTGTTTGGTTGAACTACAAGTTTAAAAAGTGTTTAGTAAAAAATTGCAAATATGCAGTTTTTCTTACTTCGTTTTTATTTTCATATTTTCTGTTAATCATACTAGATTCACATTTGAATAATTTATAACTCGAATATTTTTTCAAAAATTGTTTCTAACGTAATCTAATTTCTTAAAGTGCTTTTTGTTTGCTTATATATATATATTGGAACATTATTTTAAATCAAAAAAACTGTTGAAAATATATACAAACATAATAAAATGTTATAGTCTATTATTGATAGACACATGTCTATCATTGCTCCACAATGACATTTTTCTATTTTTTTAAATATTTTTTTTCATTTTACTATATTTGAAAACAACTCATATAGTTCAAAAATATTGAAAAAAATTTCTATGGAAAGATAATAATGGTGGTCACAGCATTCACTAAGATGGTCAGTTGTAACCTCTGCAAAAGACAAAGGCGGGTTGGGTATAAACAAATTTGAGGACACAAATTTTTCCAAACGATAAAAATGTTGAGATTTTGAAACTGAGGAAGAATAACAATATTGTAGAAGCAATAATCAAAATCTCAATTCTTGTTAAACAAAGAGAGAGAATCGAAAATAAGTGTGAAATCCAATGGATGAATAGACGTTCTTACGAAAAGAAAGTGTCAGTGATGCTAAAAATGTGATAAGAAAAATGTTATACTAAATTTGGGATGCTAACTTTACATGATAGTTCACTCTGTATAGATACAAAAGTGAACCACCTCTAATTTACAATTGAAAACAACATTCAATATAGAAACTTAAAAAAAAAAAAAAAAAAAAAGACCAAAGAAGAAAAAAAATCCAAGATTTATGATGTAACATCAACTTAAAACATTAAACTAAAAAAATTAAATCTAACAATAAATTTTACATTACATAGAGAAGTCTTTGATCACTTTTCCAAAGTATTTCAGCTTTGGAAAATGTAAGAATTCCAAACGACGTAATTCAGTCCCAGCAAGTATTAACTTTTCTGAAACATTAATATTAGCCTCTTGGTCATCAAATCACCACAAAAGGAAGGGTTGAATATACTACCATGAATATGACCATGTGAAAAACCTATGTTTTTAATATAAATTCAATGTATTGTTATTCTTATAACACTCCTCGTTTGTAAAGTTGGAATATGAAGAAGACCCAATAAGTGGAAATGAATATTAATTTGGGAGGAAACAATGATGTAAGGGCTTGAACACAGGATCTCCCTAGGCCACTTGCTCTGATATCATCTTAAATCACCAATTGACCCAAAAACTTTAGTTCATAGGTGAAGATATATTTAATTATATATTATATAATAGTCTCCCTCACTTATAGGTTTGAAATATGAAGAAGAGCCAAACAAGTGGAAATAATATTAAATGGGGAGGAAACAACGTTGTATGGACTTGAACACAAGACATTTTGGACCAACCTGCTCTAATATCTTCTTAAATCATCAATGGATCCAAAAGCTTGACAATTTTACTATAATGTCTAACAGTTATATCTAAGTTGTCAAATTTTTATTGTAATATAAGTTTTGTACATGAGACATGCTCAAAGTTAAAACAATAATTGTTCAAGTGACTGACCTTATTAAGGATGATGGAATCTCATAAAGCTATGGGATATCATTATGAGTCTCATTCCTCAACATATGAAGAAGGATCAGGTTGGTTTTCGTCCTCCAAATTCTACATAAATAAGTTATATTAATTAGTTCAACAATAAAGCTTAAATTTTGATTACTTTTATTAGTTCTTCGAAATATGTACTAACCTCTTGTTCAAACAAATATGGAAGGTTGGTATCGTAATGGTTGTCCCAAACTTGTCGAATAGTGATATTGATATCTTCTACGATGATGTCTTTTGAATCTTTAAGGATTGGATGAAATTCAAGGATTCCAAAATCACATGATCCAATTCTTTCCATTGACAAACATGGTGTGCTTACAATTCCAAGAGAGAAATCCCTCATTTCAGGACAATCTTCAAGAATTATACTGTTCAATATTGGAAACTTAATGGTACATTTTCCATGATGAAAACTTGTCAATTTCGGCAAATCTTCAAGACTTATATGACATAAGCTTTTGAATAGAATTTCATCATTTTCTTCTTCTACACCTCTGGCAATTACAGTAGTCATCCTTTTGCAATCATTTACTACCAAATCGATAAGTTGGACCATGCTTCTAGCAACCGATGGATGTAGCAAATAGGTCAACTTATGACATTTTTCCACCATCAACGATCTCAAATTCCTAAACGACATTGATGATGACATTGACATATTCAATATGCCACAACTTGATACATTTAATTCCGTCAAATTCTGAAATATCGAGGAATTATTCTTTTGTAAGTCTCCATTCCACAGATGTCTAAGTTTGGGTAGTTCAGATAAATTCAGAGATGAAAGCTTATATCGTCTTTCATTTTGCCATTCTTCAACATTATCCAATCTCTCAATTGGAAATACTTCTTCAAACAATGTTTTTCTCACTTCAAACTCTTCAAGGTTATGTAATATTTGTACAATTTCCATTGGCAAATGCGTTGAGCGGTAGTCAAAAGAACCATGTAACCTCAAGCATTTAAGTCTGGAGAATAATTTTGGACCATTTCGGAATTGTATAATCTCAACTTGGAGACATTTTTCACAAAATAAATAAATAAAAGGATCAAACATAAATTTTGTTAATTTGAAAGCAAAAATATGAAACAATTATAAAAATAGCAATTAGGCTCAAAGTATTAGTAGATATAATATAATGTAAAAAATAAATTATAAATATGACAAAATTTAAATAGCTTATCAGTGATAGACTATATCATTAATAAGTGTTTATTAGTGATAGATCATATTGTTGGTAAAAGTGTATCAACGATAAAATTTATTGCTGATAGACTATGCTATATTTGCAATTTTAAATGTGTCCAATATAATTACCCAAAAACTCAAAACTTAATAAACCAGAGAGTGAGAAGGTTCCTATTTCTATCGGAGAGAATTTTAGGGCCCGTTTGATAACTTCCCCGTTTCTTGTTTCCTATTTCTCGTTCATTGTTTCTTGTTTCTTGTTTCCTCTTTTTTTAGAACAAGAAACAAGAATATGTTTGATAACTATTTCTATTTCATGTTTCTTGAAAAAAAGAAACAAGAACATAAACTTGTTTGATAACTATGTTTATTTCTCAGTTCTTTGTATATTTTTTTTCTTACATTTTTTTTTCCATTTTTATAGTTTCAATATAATCTAATTATATAAAATAAAAAGATATATAGCATGCATTCAAATATAAGAAAGAATTATCAAATATTTAAACTATCTGATACACATAAGTCCTGATGTAAAATTAATATATTAATCTAAATATTTGAAAATTGAAAATTAAATTAATATATAGATATAAAAAATAATAAAGAAAGAAATATAAATAAAAGAAAGAAATAATTATAAATGAACTATAAAAAGGAAATATAAAAGAAAGAAATAAGAAAAGAAATATAAAAAATATTGAGAAAGAATATAAAAGAAAGAAAGAAGAAAATAAATATAAATGAAAGAAATAAAAAAAAAACATAGAAAAGAAGGAAATATAAAAGAAAGAAAGAAAAAAATAAATATAAATAAAAGAAATATAAAAGAATATAGGAAAAAAGGAAATATAAAACGAAGAAAGAAAAATAAAATAAAAAAGTCTCAAATAAAATTTGATTCTAGAACCATGGAATTTAAGAGTGAAATAGGCATCCTTCCTCACCAATAAGCCAATCCACATTTTGATACATTAAATGAACAACTTTAAATAAAATAGAAACAAAACAGAGAAACTACTTTTCGTAGTGGGTCAATTTTGACCCCATTTTTAAGAACGCTTCTCAAATATTGAGAACAAGAAATAGAAATGGTTATCAAACATGTCAGTTTTTTTAAACAATGAGAAATTGAAATAGGAAACAGAAAACGAGAACGTTATCAAACGAGTCCTTAGTTTTCACACTACAACCCATCTAAAAGATTTAGGAAGCGGATTTTTTACAAATCTTTTTGGACATATTGAAGACAATAATATATTTCTCACAATAATTACCAAATATATTATGTTAGAAGATTTACCTTTGAAGTCTCTAGTTGATCAAGTTCCAACATTTGTGTTGACTTTTCTTCTCTTGGAATCTCTTTGGGTTCTCTTAAATCTATTTCCAGCATTTCTAGTTGAGGAAGAATTGGATATTCTCTTTTGAGTTTTGGACATTGACAAATAGACAAATTTTCTATGCTTTTAACATTCAAAAGCTCGCAAGGATCCTTCTCCCATATGTATTGGAGGTTTGGCAATTTAATTAATTGCAACCTCCTCAAACATGGAAGCAAATCAATGCTCTTGTTGTGAGCATTTGGCTCTTGCACTTCAAATACTCCTTCCAATAAATTACAGCTCTCAATCCTTAAATGTTTAAGACATGTAAGTCTACACATTGTATTGGAAGGAAAAACCTTTTCAAGGTTGTTACATTTACCAATATGTAAACTTTCAAGCTTGGAGAATGAATTAGGAAGGAGTATACTATGGAATATTATCTTCAATTTGTGAGCTTCCTCAATATTCAATTTCTCTAAATTAGGAAATGATACCTGCAATTCATATACTTATTAATATAGTTGAAAATAATTATCAGTATCATCATCATACATTATCACGATAGAAGAGTTAGTTGAGATAAAAATTTAATTTAACCTACAACCTACAAACAAAAAATGATTCCATGATAAATAAAATTATTACATATAGTTATCCATGTCAATGAAGTAATAATCTATAAAAAGCCTCAATCTAAATATTTGATTTTAATTTTAGCGACCTAATTATAAGTGCTTGACTAGTTAAAATTAAAGTAAAATGCAGTAATATGTATCAACGTTTTTGGAAAATATCAATTTGGATTCAAAAATTCAGGATTTCGAAAATTGAGAATTTAAACTGATATGATTCTAAATTTAAGATTTAATTGATATCTTCCCTAAGTTTTTTGTTTCAAACTTAGTAAACCTAATATTGCTTAAAAATGTTAGTAAAACTAATGTTGCTTAAAAATTTTCAAGGACATTAATTATTTAAAAAATCAGTATATATTTCTTTTTAGGATTGTTTTCAAATATAGGAAAATGAACAAAAATATTTATAAATGATAGCAAAATATTCGGTCTATCTGTGATAGACCGCGATAGACAACGATAGACTACTATCTGTGTATATCATGACACAAATAGACACAGATAGTAGTCTATCACAAATAAACTGTGATAATTTGTTATTATATGTAAATATTTTTAGCAGTTTTATCATTTAAAATATTTTTTCCTCTTTTGAGCTATATATTTATGTTTGTCTTCAAATAAAGAAAAATGAATCACCTTATTTATAAATATAGCCAAATGTCATATATCAATGATAGACCACAATGGACCGCAATAGACAAGTATCAGTGTTAGTGATAGATGTCTATCACGATCTATCACTGATAGACGGTGACGTTTTGCTATACTTAAATTGCTTTAACAATTTTACTATTTAAAACAATTATCCATATATTTAATTATTTTAATTATTATTTATATTTAGTTTTTATTAAAAAGAAAAAGTATACGTTATTTTGGAAATACAACAATTGTATTTGGCTCAACTACATGATTTTTTATGTTTTCCCTTTTATTAATTATTTTAAAATGTTACAATAAAAGATTATTTTTTAAAATTCTCTCCAATTTTCCTCTCTCCTTTTTCAATCACATTTTAGTTTAATTTTCGTTTATTGTTTTAGTTTCGTTAAATTAAACATAGCAAAAAGAAAAATAAAATATGAAAAATTTATTTTTATTTTTCTTTTTAATTTTTACTAATTATACCACTTGATCCCTAAAGTATTAGATAATTATTAATGGAGAAGTTCTTCAATAAATACTAATGGTAAAATTAAGAAATTTTAAAGTTTAATAACCAAATTAAAATTTACCTAATAAATTAAGGATCATTATCTCATTTAGTCATTTAATTGTTTTAAAAATGATAAAACTACTGAAAATATTTTCAGACGTAACAAAATGTCATTGTCTATAAGTGATAATTACTAGTAAATGTCTAACATTATCTAAAATGAAAAATTTAAAAGTACAAAAACCAAAACGAATCAAAGTTGAAACTATAGAGATCAAAATGAACTAAAATCCAAAATATATGGACCAAATTAGTATTTGAACCTAACATAAATCATGAAAGGTTTAAATACTGTTTTGATCCTTGTACTATTATTTTTTGTTCATTTCGGTCTCTATACTTTCAAAATCTTCATTTTAATTCATATATTTTCAACTTTAGTTAATTTTGATCCTTATACTTTCAAAAGTTTATTTGGTCCGTGTACTTTCAAAAAGTGACCATTTTGGTCACGTCATTTTCATCTTTGCTTCATTTTCAAGGGATCAAAACTGGCTTTTTAAAGTTTAAGAACCAAAATGAATAAAAGTTGAAATTAAGAGGACCAAAGTGAATATTTTGAAAGTACATGAACCAAAATGAACCATAGTTAACCAAAATGAACCATAGTTGAAAGTATAGAGACTGAAATAAACTTTTAAAAGTATAAAGACAAAAATAAACAAAAACAAAAAATATAAAGACCAAAATAGTATTTAACCATTATGAAATTAGGATAATCGACGGGAAAAAGGCACATTTTCATCCACACGAGAGAATTTAGAAGGAACTAAAAAAACAAAAAGTTACTAAGACTATATGAAAACAAGTAATATGCTATTTAGAATTTAGAAAGCTCACCAATTCATTGAAAAATGAGTCACCGTTGCTTAACGTGCATGATTGTTCCTGTTTCTCAGTTTTAGAGAGAAAGCTTTGAATTCTTGGTAAACCCTCTACAGTTAAAATCTTTAAATTCACAAACTCAATTTTGTCGATTGCCCTTTCTGTTTTCATTATAGCGATTGCTGTCATCATCTTACAATCGACAATTTTAATCTCCTCAAGATGCAAAAAATCATCCAAGATAGAGTCGAAAAAGAGACTTCCCAATTTATTACAATCTAACAACTTTATCACCTTCAACTTGTTGAATTGAGATTCTCTAACATGATCATGATCACTATGAAATATACTCTCCAAATTCTCCAATTTGCTCAATTTTAAATACTCCAATTTGGACCAAAATTTTTGGAAATGATCTTTTTGCTTAGGGGCCAAATTTTTAAACTCTAAATTGTCATAAATATAGAGTTTTTTCAAATCTAAAGATTGGTTTTCCTTTAACTCAAACGGGAGAACTCTCGCACCAACTGATCCTACTAAATGCAATTCTTCAGATCTCTTTAACAACACATTTATCTCATTATCAAGGTCACTTCCTGTTTCCATCTTCAAACATAACACCCTAGAGATGTTCATTGACCAATGTCCAAGAGCTCCACAACCAATAGAAATGACAAACTTTTCCAAATTCAACAATCTTGAAAACAACTGTTTTGGCATAATCTTTTCATCTTGAATCCACAATACTAAAACACACAAGTGAGAAAGGTGGCTAATCTCCGAAAGACTAGCATTTCTTCTTCCATCATTCAATTCTTCTCTTTCCCATCCATCAAACCTGTCCAAATACAACTCTTCTAGATTTTTCAAATTTGAGAGAATATTAGGTGGAATTATCTTTAGTTTAAGACATATGGATAAATCTAACACTTTTAATCGCGTCAATTGGCTTATGGTCGTTGGAATCTCGATGATGTTTGATCCTTTAAAACTGAGAAATTCAAGCCTGTTTAAGTCTCCAATCGCTTCCATGTTTCCCAATTTACATCTAAACAAACACAATGTTTGGAGGTTTGCAAAAGGGAAAAGTAATGGCGTCGTCTCTATGGAAAAATTCATGTTAATTAATTCTAGAATTTTGAGCTCTTTTGATTGAACAAAAAATGTATTCGACAACAAACATCCATCCAACAATGATCCACGTAATACCAATAATTGAACTTTGGGTAACTTTAACTTTTGGGGGATGTTACACAACCCTTCAACATTTAAGTACACTACTGTATGATTACCTGACATTATTTTTTCTAGCCATAATTCATCCAATCCTTTAGAATAGCTTAGTGTACAAATACGATCGTCTTTGGAGGCAATTAATATAGCAACATCACGAATGAGATCGTGCATTTTAACATATCTATGACCCCAACCATCATTTGAGTCTTCTATAAGTAAAGAAGAAGATATGAGATCATCCACCAATTTTGCTATCCTATGTTGTGCTTGTGCCATAGTGTCAACACCGTGCAAGAAACCCAGGCCAATAGCATATACATGTAATTTTTTCACATCAATTACAGCATCTTCTGGGAACATGCTACAGAGCAAAAACAATAATTTGGCCTCTTCACAATCTAGTTGGTCGTAACTTAACTTGAGTGAAGAATACACTTTCTCATTCATTCCTTTTATATTGACAACTACGGGATTTCTTAATTGGTTTAAGGCATCTTTCCAAATGGATGAATGTTTATTTCTCAATGCCTTGGCGATCGTTATTATAGCAATTGGCAAATGTGCACATTCCCTTGCTATTTCAACGGCTATACTTTTCAAATAAGATGTTTCAACAATCTCACCAGCCATTTTCTTGAATAAATTCCACGTCTCATCCTCTTGTAAAACTCTTATCTCAAAATTTTTATCTATGCACATATCATTCAAGAGTACACTATTATCTCTAGAGGTAAATAGGATCTTGCATCCTCTGTGATCTTCAATACTTGGAATTCCTATGGTTTCTAAATCAATTTGCTTCCAAACATCATCAAGTACAATGAGGATCCTTTGTTCCATTTTCAACCTTTTATGTAACATAAGGGCCCTTCCTTCGTTTGTTTCTTGGTCAAATTTCAGCCCAAGCTTATCTCCAAGTTGTCCTTGAATTGTTTTTATGTCGAGGGTCTGACTTATAGTCGACGTGACCACTTCATCAAATAACTTTTTCTCCATAACTATTCTCGAAATCTCTTTCACCAACATTGTTTTTCCAACACCTCCCATTCCATACACTCCAATTCTAGAGACATTGTCATCCATAAGTGCACCAAAGATTTTGTCTATAATAGTCTTTCTTGATACAAAGTTAACAAAATCTGAAGTCCTTGCCTTTGAACTCTCAACCTCTGAGAGAGCTACACGATAAGAGACTCTATCAAAATTTCCTTCATTTTTTATCTCAACAACCTCATCACCCAACTTTACAGCTCTCCTACTTAATTGGTGTCTTTGGACCAAATTCAAGCACAATCCACCTTGTTGAGCTTGATTGGCTAATATTGTCTCTGATTTATCAATGATGTCATCAACCTCATTTAGCCAATTTTGGACAGAAGATTCTATGTTTTCAGCATTTCTTCTTGCTTCATTGACCTTGTGAAGCACTGATTCTTTGGTGTTTTTCAACATTTCAACCCGAATCTTAAGGTTTTGAATATTTTTGCGGAAGAAGAATATATAACTCAATTGACGACCAATGGGTTCTATAGTGTATTCCACAATTGCTCCAATGACCGGAGAAATTATATCCATTAATCTAAATTAAAAGTATATATTAAAGCTGATGAAAGAGTAGGAAAGAAATAGCCTGAAATTTGAAATTGTAGGGAAAACAGAAGGAGCTGCGCTGAGAATCACAAACAACGAAGAACAAACGCAGCTGCAAGAACAAGAAAAAAAAAAGTAGAGAAATTAGAATAAATAAAAATAGGAAAAAGAGAAAGAAAAAATGAAAAGTGTTGAGGGAAGAAATGTTTGGACCTGAGATTGTAGAAAAAGCGATCTCCGGCTTGAAACTGAAGAGAGTGAGAGAACAATAAACAATTCCCCAACATAAATTAATATTAATAATACCAATAATTTTGATCTGAGAGAATGGGGAAAGTTGCCATTTTTAAGTGTGTGACCCAGCACACATAGATAAACAAAGTTGTATAATATTTACTCTATATTTTTAATTTTATAAAATTTGACCATTAACTTGATTCAACTAGTTAATATTTACTCTATATTTTTAAATTATTAGTTTCCGCTCATTTAATTATTTAGGTCTCCTTTGATAACAATTTTATTTTTATTTTTATTTTTGAAAATTAAGCATATAGACATTACTTTCACCTCCAAATTTCTTTGTTTATTATCTACTATTCATAATGGTTTAAAAAAAAAAACCAAATTTTGAGAACTATAAAAAGTAGATTTCAAAAAGTTAATTTTTTTTTTTTGAGTTTAGCTTAAAATTCAACCCTTATATTTAAGAAAAATCCAAATCATGGTAAGAAATGTAGATGAAGTTTAATTTTCAAAAATAAAAACAAAAAAAAATAAAATGTTTATTAAATATGACCTTACTAATTTGATCCCCAAATTTCAATAGATAGAAATTAAAATGTTTTTAATAGATTTTTAAATTATTCGAAATTATCTCATATAACAAGAACTATTAGACATAAAATTATACACTAAACAATAAAATAAATTTGAAGATGATAATTTCTGAAATTATAAGTGAATCTAAATTATAATTTTACTAAAATGTAAGAAACCTATAATAATGATTATAATAATAATGATTGAAAACAAAAAGATAAGTGCAAGTGGTCACAAGTTGTCAACTTCAATTTGAAATTTTTCCATAATGACTTTACTTTAGGGCAGCCCATGTGGTGTCTGCGCAATTACAAATAAACAATTCAGCATCATTTCAAACCAAAATACCATTTTATCTCTTGGATTTCCCTTGTTCACCCTTACTGGAAGGTACTCGACTCCTTCTAAAAAAATCAAGACCGAACATAGGAATGACTAAACTGATTGTCCCAAGAAGAAAGTTAAAAGTCCGTTCAATTTTATTTATTGGACTTTTTATTCAAATTTAGTTAATCATCTTTCGATAAATCTTAAAAATTTAGATTCCATTTGATAACTATTTTAATTTTTAATTTTTGATTTTTTAAAAATTAAACTTAATTCTTCTTTATTTTTTAAAATGATTTACATCTTTCTAAAATATGTTAGTTGAACTCATAACCAAATTCCAAACATAACAAGTTTTTCAAAATTAAAATTTTTTTAGTTTTCAAATTTTGGTTTGATTTTTTAAATCATTGATAAAACGTAGTAACAAAGGAAGAAATTTAGAGATATGAGTACAAAAATAAAAATCAAATGATTATTAAACGAGATCTTAATTTTTATGTAAAGAAATATAATAGGTAAATATGTTTTTTTTTTAAATTTAGAAGTAAAATGTCATTAAATAAAAAAAAAAGTTTTAGAAATATTAATAATAAATTAGTATTGTGGATTGAATTTAAAATTGATGGAGAGATTTAGTTTAAAATTAGTAAATAAAATTTAAAGGGTAAAGGATAAAATGATAATTCAGCCCAATTAAAATAAAGGAAATGGTGGGGTTTAATAGCGGCTGCCCATCTTTTTTCTCCTCAATCATAATCAATCATGCTGTACCAAAAAATTCAAAATTATATATTAAAGAAACGAGTTTGTCACTTAGTAAAGGGTGGACCACTATGTATTTTTCTTGTTAAAATGAGAGAATAAAATCAACCGATGAGATTTATTACTAATTTTAAAATCTATATACATATATTTCGGAGTGTTTATCTGTGTAGTAAAATGAGTCAAATTAATTATAAATATAGTAAAATCTAAAATAATTTATAAATATAGCAAAAATGTGTGTAATCCATGCAAAATATCTAACATGTTTTAGGCTCAATCAGAAAGATAAAATCAGATCAAACTCTTGAACTGAGAACAAACCACTAAAGATCTGCCAGTAATAAAATCATATTTCCTTATTCTTTCTTGAAACACAAAACACTGAAATCATTTTTTGGCGACGCTGTGTTAAAGCAAAATAAAATAAGAACTTATTGCAACATAGCAAAATTGTAAAAATGATGATAAAAACTAAATGCTGGAAGTGAATTTTATTCAAAAGATACCCTGCTATTTATAGCTTTGAAGTTAGTTGGCTAACTAACTAAATTTAAAAAAAATATACTAACTGCTCTGTTAAACAGAAAATAGAGTAATCAAGGTAGTAAGTAAAGAACTAAAACAAAGTACAAGCAATCTTAAAGAACCAAACATAAAGGTTGTTGGTAAAAACTAATTAACCACCAAAAAATGACTAATTAACCACCCAAGAAACACACAAGATTAAACCAAGATACTACAAGACTTGCATCAAATGATCAACACTGAAAATGAACTAAACTAAGTTCCTCTTGCTTTTATACAGGGAAGATGGAAAAATGATAGCATTGTTTGCAAAATAAAGCAACAAAAAATTGAGAACTTAGCTCACAAAATTTGAAAACAGCCAATAGCATAGTGAATGATGTCACAGTAAACTCCTCTTAAATATTGGATGCTTATATATTTATTCCATTCGTGAAAGTATTGTATACTAACATCTACATATTTATTTATATTGACCTTCTAAAAAGAAACCTCTTTTCATGTATGCTATTTTGTCTATAAATCTTAAAAAAAAATGCTACAATAATGGTTAACTGTAAGCTTCCAACCTTTAGTATTGCTTTGACATTTTGGACGGAAAAATTCTTGAAGAAGTTTCTTTAATATTTTCTCACCTGAAAAAGTGATGAACAAAAATCATTAAAAACTTAGATGAGTAAGAAGATATGTTAAACCTTTTAAAGAGAACACGTCATGCTAGTTTAAACTTATAATAATTAAATAGAAACCATAAACAAGAACTAAGTTATTATTACCATAACGGAAGGATAGTCATAGTACTAGCTCCAACACTTTAGAATAAACTATAATTTTTAAAAAGATGAATATAACCTTTTAAAAAGCACGTCATGGTAGTTTGAATTCCACTTACTTATTATTGTGCTCCTAAAATAATTGCAAGATTTTCTAGACAACCAGAATAAGGTTTGAGAGGTCAAACTTTAGTTCAAAAATCTTAATCAAATACAATAATGTTATGGAGAGTTGATGTTTTTACCTTAACAAAGTCTTAAAAGATTAACTTGAACACTCCTAATTAGTTTCAAAGAACAAAATATACCTTCTCCACTGCACCTTCTTTAAATGTCTTTGATTATCGCTTGTTGTGTTAGACGTATCTTCCCCATTTGTATTGTAAAATTATCATGCAATGAAACTAATATCTTGTCCATAATAACAAAAAAAAAAAAAAATCAACATTTACATTATAAATAATACTTATAGCACAAATAAAACCCACAACATGATTGTACACATTGTCAAACCTTTCACTAATTTTTATCAAACCAAATTATCAAATTTGGAAGGAGTGTGGAAACTACTTACAATTCTCGATCCAAATTTTATTGATTTGAACAAATGTCAACTTTTATAGTCTACACAATCAAAGACAAAATTAGATATATAAGAATTCAATTCCAAAACCTTAATAAATAGTTCCTTAAACCAAAGTGGGTTAAATACTTACTAAACTTACTCAAATAGTTCCAAAAACTTGTTAGTTGGTTTTAAATTGATTTACATCATCTAGCAAGTCTTCGAAAAAGTCTAAACAAGACTCTACCACCTAAATGTCATCTAAAAAAAGCTTACTTATTCGTTGGAACGAATACGAAGGACTCTAAAACTAATTTGAACCTACCATCAATAGTTCATAAAGAAAAAAGTGGAGAGAAAAACTCACTAAATGACACTATCCTCAAAAGATGATCCAACATCACCAGAGTAAGCAAGGAATGTTTTAACTTTTTTCTCATCGTAAGGAATATATCTCTATAAGATGGTCTCCAACACCTTAGAAGAACAACAATGAAATAAATTCATATAATTGACATGAAATTCACATAAAATTCATAAGTAGAAACGTCCTTGAATAAGTCATATGAGACGACCATCTTTCAGCCTCACAAAGGTTAATTAATATATAGTAAACTTGTGCAAACATTTCTAATAATACACCCCGATAACGCTACAGTAACATGAAATTTCAATTGTGACCACACACTAAGAATTATGAACTAACCATAAATTTTAATTTGGCATTTCAAAACCGTAATGTCGATCGAGCACCAGCTACTAGATACAAGAATCGAGACTCGATGAAATAAAATCATCTCTCACTACAAGGTCTTTCTCAACCATGGCATAATCAGTTTGGCCTCTATTTGTAATCGATTTTATCAAAGGGCTGCAGTACAAGTCACCAATACAACTCACCATAATAAACTTGGAACCTTGATGGAAAGTATTCAAATCCATCAGAAACTAATTTGAATATACCATTAAAAACTTCCTAGTGTTACAAACCGAATTTTGTATGATAAGTCATTTGCACAATCTAAGGAATACACAAACACAGCCTGAAGAAATGATGACAAATTAAAGCTAAAACCACTTGGGAAGAAATTCTTGGTGTTAGAAAAAATGAACACAAAAATAGTTAAACTTGAAAGTTGAGTCCATTTTAGAGTATCAAGCATTCAGACAGTTCTCATTCACTTGAAGTTTTGCAAACTGGCAGAAGAACAAACACCATGAATACGAGGAAAATTGAAAGCAGAATTAGATATCGAAAACTAGAGTTCAAAAAACAACAAAATTAAATAGCATTGAAGGCTTGATGGTCTCTGTGCACTTGCCAAGTTGGTCATTGATATGCCGAAGTGAATCACCAGTTCCAACTACATACAACGCATTCCAACTGTTTGTTCATAACGACAAGACAGATTTAATGATCCCCAAATCATCCAACGACTCGAAAATCAAGTTTTGAAGTAAAATCATAAGCATTATGAAGAAGACTTGTTACACTGTTTTAAATTACATGAACTTTGTACGTAGTGTTGTATGGGTTTAATTTTCGTCCACCGCTGGTTAAATAGGGTTTCCATCCACTGTTGCTGTGGGTTTTGCACGTCGTTCGAGCAAGTGGCGCCGTGGGCTACAATGTTGCGCCAGAGTAGGTTGTGCGTCCTGCTTGTGCATTGAAGATGAAGGTGGAAGGGGAAGGGGAAGGGGAAGGGGTGGGGGAGAGGGAGGGTAATTAAGGAAAGAGAAACTAATTAATAAGCAGCCAACAATCTTGTAGTCCATGCTTGAAGTCTGATTTGTAATGAAACCCTAAAGACAATCAAAGAAAAGAAAGGGGGACTCAATGAATAAGTGAGAGAGGACATGCTTTTTGGTTTTGGGTTTTGGAACGAATTTTGAGGGAAAATTTGTAGGATGATCCATTTTTTTGCTCCAAAATGTCAAATGGCCAATTTTTAAAAAATAATGTCAATTGACACTCTACTGACATAATCGTAATATCAAATTACGTAAATTGCCCTTACCTGTTCATCTTCTTACCTTTTACTGAAAACCAACCAAAACTAAAAACTCTTCATTCAAATTTCTCAATGCTAACGGTTTCATATCGCTCATAAACTAAAAACTCTCTAGAATCCATCATTTCAACTTGCAAATGATTCCACTGTCGCCGAAAAATCGAATCTGATTGGTAAATCTTTCAATCTGTGCCTGAAAATGTCTTAAACTGATCTGTAATAGGGTTTTGTGGGTCGTTCTAGGTTTAGAATACTGTGAACCTATGGTTTTTTTTGTTTGTTTTTTTGGTTTTTGATGTGTTATGTGGTTGAAGACGAGTAGAAAGAGTTTGTGAGCGAGATAAGTGAGAGTGAAATCGGTAGAGTGATACTAGAAAGAGCGACAGCAGAAAGGGTGGGTCGTTCTAGAGTTTAGAAATACTGTGAACTTATGGTTTTTTTTTTGTTTGTTTGTTTTTTTGGTTTTCGATGTGTTCTATGGTTGAAGAAGATTAAAAAGAGAGAATGTGAGTGAGATAAGTGAGAGTTACTAGAGAGAGCGACACTAGAGAGAGCGATACCGGAGAGAGTGATAACGAAAAGAGCGATACTAGAAAGAGCGATGCCAGCGAGAGCGAATCCAACGAGATTTAAATAGAATGTTTTTTAACAATTTTTTTCTTAAGGAGTTTACCAATTGAATCTTTATTTCATGCAAGAGTGATTTAAGATGACAACACGTTCAGAATACCCGTAGCCGATCGATTTCTTGGTCAAGTAACGAGCTTGGCCCACATTGCTAATGCAAACAAGATTATGAAGGAGAAGCTTATGCAAGGTAGTTAGACATTTTTAATTGAACAGTTTTTGGGCGATTTGTAGACGTCACATGGTGTCTAACAACCCAATTATCCCTCATATGTTGTTGAGACAAGTTAAGAAGATGAGAGCTGACTCAATGTCATTATCTGTTTGTGGAAAGGTCGTCACTTTTTCAAAGGATGGTTTTTTGTTGATGACTAGTTTGTGGCGATCCCCAACACGAGTTGATCAGAATGAGTAGTCCTCGTATGAACTTGCAATCAAGTATTTTAGTAATCTAGTGTCGAAGGACACCTTACATGTCCGTCTACTTGAAGAAAAATACAATGAGTTGGAGTTTGAAAATGATGAGGATGCTGTGAAGATCACAGTAGTTTACTATACTGAGGTTGCAATGATGGGAAAAAACAAACAGAAAAATGCAGTGGACCTCAAATATTCTAAGGACATTCAAAACTTAGAGTACTACAACAGTCTTGATTAGGGTACCATTATTTGGGAGAGGACACTGGATGCCCTAAAGACTGCGTTGAATGATAAGAACAGTCTATACAAGATGAAGGTGAAAGGAAATAAAAATTACGTTGTGAAGTACTTGTTGCGTGGATTTCCACAAGCATTCCAGGTAAATTTGCTTAACATAATAATTGTGTTGTTTGATTTAACATTACTTTTGTTCTTAATATATGTTAAATTTTATTTAGGTATGGACGTACGAGATCCTAGCTGCATCGATAGCTGGGAACATTGCAGAGCGAAGGAGCAACTTGGCTTTACCCCGCATATTATGATGGTCATGCTCCCACTCAGTATCCTTCAAAGTACTCGAGAGAGAGATATTCGAGTCTAACAATGTACGTTTACTCTATACATAAAATGTTTATCTGGTTGTTAAATTGACACTAATCAGTTTACTGGATTGTTAATGCAGATAAAGGTTAAAGAGGGTACTGTTATGACAAACACTGAGAGGGAGTTTCGGGATACCCCAGTGGACAGACGACCTTGATCTAGGTGCGGATCATGATGGTGCTGAAAGTGGCAATAGGTTGACTAATGATGTGGGTAGTTCTGAAAGTGAAAGTGACGGTGATGATCATCGTGGAGATGACAATGATAAAGTTATTAGGGTGGAGGGAGGGGGATGAACACGAGCATTATGAACACGAGGATGCTGAATGTGAAAGGATGGAAGGAGGGACATACACACCTAGTGATGATATGTTCCATGATGTAGTGGGGGACGTACGCTATGAGGACGAGTTGAACCCACCTGATGTCCATCCTGCGGACTCCCGTAGAGAGCAATATGTGGATGAGGAGGGTCCTGAATGTACTGCCCGCCGCAGGGAGGGAGCCAATCCTGACGATTCTATTTTTTCATACTTGCAGACCATTGACAGCTCACTATCGAGGTTGGATGGTCGTATATCGGGTTTAGATAGTCGTGTATCCAATATGGAGGAAAACTGACAGACATGAAAGGATAATTGTTGACCATTCTGTCACTATTGCAATATATGTGCAAGGTTTGCATTTACTATCATTTTATGTCCTTACGTGTTTAGTTTTTACGTGTTCGTGAATTCATCATTTTACTTTACTAATTGAAGGGTTCCACGGTGAATGAGGAGACGACAAGGTCACCCATCCCATCTCGGGATTCCGATACCAATAATACGACTGCCTCTGATACTCCTATCCCCCCTGTAGAGCCTCAAAATACCACCACTTAACCTACTTTCATCCCCCCTCTAAAGCATGATACCACCACAACATCACCAACTTACGTCAAAACTATAGAGGCCGACGTCCCATAAATAGAACCCAACATGTTTGCCTTACTCGCCATGCCACATACAGAGGCCAACATGTCTGACATCTCAGAGGCCGACACTTCTGGGATTGTTACGACCACAAAAGGAGTTACACTGGTGAATAATTTATTGATAAGTAATCTTTGTTTATATTTTTATATTTCTTGATGAGTAACTTTTTGTTATCTATTTATGTAGGAATCTCGAAGAATTAGTTGTAAGAGGAAACCTGTTGATATATATACACCTCTAGCTCAAGTAAAGAAGAAAAGTGTGGCTAAGCATCCTCTCCTAGGTGTAGCTACGTCACTATCTAGAGCGATTGTTGCATACAACGTAGCACATGATGTTCCACACAATATCATTATAGAAATAATGGGTTGGATCTCAGACGAGAATACTAACAATGAGGTTCGAGAGAACTCCTTTAAACCACTCGCCAAGCAATTTTTCAAGGAATTGATTTCCTTGAGTTCGTGGGTCGACATGTGCATGCACAAGTTCACCATCTTGCCATAGTAATTTTTGTGCATACACAAAATTCCAAGAAAGGAACATTTTCTTTCGGACATGGAATTCATCTGTCTAAGGAACAAAATCCTAAGACACCTCAAGAGGTGGAGGACATGAAATGAATTCCATATGCATCAGCAATAGGGAGTCTTATGTATGCCATGTTGTGTACACATCTCGATATATGCTATGCAGTTGGAATAGTCAGCAGGTTTTCAGTCCAATCCTGGATGTAATCATTGGACTGTCGTTAAGAATATTCTGAAGTATCTTCAGAGAACGAGAAATTATATGCTCGTGTATGGTGTTGAGGATATGATCCTTACTGGATACACTGATTATGACTTCCAAACCGATATTGATTAAAGGAAATCAACTTTGGGGTTAGTATTCACTCTGAATGGAAGAGCAGTTGTGTGGAGAAGCATCAAGAAAAGTTGTATTGCTGACTCCATAATGGAAGTCGAGTATGTAGCTACAAGTGAAGCAGCAAAAGAAGCAGTATGACTCAGAAAGTTCCTATCTGACCTTGAAGTAGTTCCTAATATGTACTTGCTTGTCACCTTCTAATGTGACAACAGTGGAGTAGTTGCAAATTCAAAGTAACCTCGAAGCCATAGATGAGGAAAGCACATCGAGCGGAAGTACCATTTCTTCAGGGTGATTGTACACAAAGGATACATGGTCGTCACACAGATAGCTTCACAAGACAACTTAACTGATCCATTTACGAATGCCCTCTTGACTAAAGTGTTTGAGGGTCACCTAGTAGGACTAGGTCTATGAGATATTTATCACTGAGGCAAGGGGGAGAATTTATGAGCATCTAATGCCCTAGTTTATTGTATTTATACCTTTTTTTCTCTGAGTGTAACTCAATATTGTATATATTTATATATATTGATCAACTGGAGTTTTAGTCCAAGTGGGAGTATTGTTGGGTTTTATGTCTTAAAACTCACAACTAAAACTTGATCCTCTTTTATGTCGCCATTTAATGTCGTCATATAAAGTTTAAAGTATTTATATTGTAGCCATGAATTTGTTTATTGGATTTTTATAAAAGAATGCAATATCAATAATAATTTATTGAATAAAATACTTAATAATAATTTTATTGATAAATAGAATATGATTAACAATATTAAAGAACCATGAGTTTAGAACATTCCCAACAGTAACAACACAACGTTAAACGACCTTAATTCAACACTATGAATCAGACCCTAACTACAACGGAGAGTTTTCAAGAGCCATAAACTAGGCTCATTATTTAGAAAGAGTTTGAAATGATCTAAGTGAAGCTTGAGTACCAAAAACTAATCAAGCAATTTTAAACTTTAATTTAAACACTCATAATCAATTCCAAACTACAATCAGAGAGTAAGAGTTAAATAATATACCTAATTTGCATCGTGAATAAAATTTTCACGACCACCTAAACATCATACAATAATGAATAATTGTGTTTATAAACTTAACACATAAAATCAAGTTTAATAAATTAGTTTTTAAAGAAAGTGACACAAGAGAAAGAATAAGTATATAACAACACAATGCACACGTAGTCTCCAAACAACATGAGTAAGACAAGGTATTTTACCAAGTGTCCACTTGATTATGAAAAAAATGTAAAAAGTTCTTAAACAACGTCAAAGTGACACTTTCACTCTCTAAATAAACTAGGATTAGCTATGTTCTTAAAAAGTGTCAAAGTGATACTTTGACAATTTTTTATCTTTTATTTTTTATTTGTTTGATATTCATGAGTGTTAGGGTCAGTTTACGCGCATCTTAACTAATCTCACAAGACAACCCGCCTGACCCCACAATATTTTGGTGTCAAGAAAACTCATAGGATATTTAATCCTAGGTAGGTCGCCATCATGGATTGAACTCATGATCTCTTAGCATTTTATCAAGGGAATGTTGTTTTATTAGCACTTTGACACCTAATAAATTCTATAAAAGTATCTAAGTTTAATTTTTCTTCTCAAAACCACGTAAAATATTCCAAAAGTATCTAACATACACGTTGACTTTGAAAGCGACATAAAATGCTAAGAGATAACTAAGTCAAACGTTGTCAATAAAAACCATGCAAAAAGTTCATAAAAAGCGTCTAAGATTTATAAAAGTGTCTGAGTTTCATTTATGCTCACGACCACGTAAAGTGAAACTCCTCAAAGACCTGAAACTACATAATACTAGACAATAAGTAACATCCTTAAATAAACAAGGAACAACAAATAATAAACTAAAAGACTTCTCACTAGGAGACTAGTAACCAAAGTTGGTAAAGCTTTTACAAAGAATTTAAATAGGATCATTATTGCTAAAACTACATTAAAATGAAACTTTAATGCCAAATTTATAATATTTGAAAAGAGTTTCGAAAGGATCTAATGAAATTGTAACACATGAAACTCGCCAAAACAAATTTGGGTTATAGCTGCAAAGTGTTTGAATGCCTCTCATATCAACCCAAGTCTACAAACGGTATAATTCTGCAGGTTAGAAGCTACATTGAAACTTCAAAGAATTCAAAAGGAATTTAAAATAGTTCAGAACACAAGGCAATCTTGCATAGAAAATCTAGATTACACAAATATATAATGCTCCCAGTAGGTCATAAATAGGAATTTAAGTGCAAGAAAAACCTAGCGTTTAGTTCTTTGGAAAATCAAAAGACAATTATACTAATGGAAAGTATTTTTAGTTCACTAAACAACAATATTAACGTTGATAAAAGATAAGTCTACATGG